>NC_048302.1:94318137-94392589 GCF_013100865.1 Trachemys scripta elegans
AAAAAAAAAAAAAAAAAAAAAAAAAAGAAAAAAAAAAAAAAAAAAAATTTTTTTTTTTTTTTTTATAAAATTTTTTTTTCCCCCCCCCCCCCCCCCCCCGAACACAGTGCTTTGTAAAATGCAGTCCTCCTTTGCACAACTTACATCTAACTCCAAAAAAATAGTGAATAGATTCCACTGGTCATGGGGCAGTTGAACTTTAGATCCCTGTTCTTGAAAACACTGAAGCATATGCATAACTTCACTCATGAGAATAATTCCTCTGAGTACTTTTAAAAATGTAACCACTCATGTGCTTTACTATACCATGTCTTTTGGGTCTGTCTGATAGCCATCAGATGGAAAACCGTCAGCACTACATTACAAAAGTATTAAACGATCTCTTATGTTAAACAAAAGAGTTTTACTGAGACACTGGAAAGCTCAGTGTCTTCCCCAGGCTTGGTGTTGAAATCAGATATAGCATCAGCCCTTGTGGTGGGAAGATGGAGGGGAATGCTGCAAAATATCTCATCATAAATATATAGGAACTTATGCCTTCATTTTATAATTCAGTTGCCCAAATAGAAACATTTTTCATATTAATTACATGTTGCTTCTGATTTTATGAGAACAGGTATAAGTGTAATGAATTTGGGAGATTGAAAATAGTAAGCAATTATAGGCTCGGTAGTAAGAAGGACTAAAATGTGCAGATGAAGAAAATGGAATTGTACGTGAACCTGAATAAAGTAGCATTCTTTTTCATTACTAAGTTCTGTTTATTATCAAACTGCACTTTGACTTACAAATATAAAATACATTTTTCTTTTTTTAATAGCAAATTCCAGATGTGTCGCCAACAGGTCGTTATACAACATTGGTTCCTCTGTTGTTTATTTTAGCTGTAGCAGCAGTCAAAGAAATCATAGAAGATCTTGTAAGTATTTAATACAATTATTTCCTAAATAAATAACGTGTAATATTTATGCATCTCTAAAATTAAAAATAATTGAATATATCTACAGTCTCAAGTTACTCAGCATTTAGTGCTTGGTATGAGGCGATTCTCCTAAACCCTAGAAATATGTAAAATACCTTGCTTTAAACAACAGATGAAAACCTTGAACAACGGTGGAAATAGTTTATGAAAATATATATGATACCAGGAGGTGATATCCATGTGGTAAATTGTACAGGAGTGTGATAAATGTATTGCTATTGCATACCAGTTCATTTTATCACATGCCTATAATCTCATTACCTGCCACCAATCCATCTCCTCAGGACTTATTCTAACTTTCTAAACAGCTTCAAATAGCATTTTTGTATCATCTTTCTAGAGAAATATTTACTTCTCCCTCTAGATGTAGAATCCCTTCTCCCCAAAATTACTTCTGAAGTCTGATGGCTTTCAAGTCTAATATCTCATGTCCTTTCAGGGCTAGAAATGAGAATTTTATACGGTCATAAAGAAGAAAGCCCCAGCTTTTCTAGTATGTCCCAAACCCCTTTCTATCAATATAATTGCATCCACAGTAGGGGAGTTGCACCAGTGTAGTGAGATCTTTGCAAAATCAATGTGCAGACAAGCCCAAAATTTCTTTCAGTAGTAAAAGAAGTTGGTAGTGGCTCCTTCTACCCCTGAGGGAAGTCTACTACCCCTGGTGGTAGTTGGAGGCTCCTATTTTCTCCCCTGTTGAGGTGAGATCAGTGTGGTTAGCATTGGGTGTGAGGTGATAAGAAACTATAGTGTAAGAGGAGCTGCAGAGTGAGCCTGGTGAGAACAGTATGTTAAGTTCCAGTCTGTCTCAATTCTTAGCGTAGGGCCATCCTAGGTCAGTACTTTAAGCCTGGACTCTTGTGGTGAGGGGAGAGAGGGAAGATCCCTCCCCATGATCCCTTTTTATTGTTTGTCTGCTACAGTACAAGAAAGCTCAATTTTACACCTTTCTTTGAGGTAGCTTCTGCATATTCCTACAAATAAGATATGTTCCCAGAGCTAAGGTTCTAAAAGGTTAAGCAATCCCAAGCAGCCTCATTTCTCTTTCCTTTCCACAGCTAGCAGCTATACATATATGGGTCTTCATTTCATACACAAAGAGTGTTTTCTTTGTCTTTGATGAAAAATGTTCTGTTAACTGGTTAGAGGAGTTATAGATCATACATGTTAGATGCATTGTTAGATAATAGTTAATACATTTTAGATAGATAACTTTGCATAGCTTTTGTGCAGTTTTGATTCCAGACAATCTCCATGCAGTTCTAGGGCGATCACCCCCGCAAAAAAGTTGGTGTATTTTATGCTGCTGTATTTTTCCACAGCCAGATACACAACCCCATAACCCTTTGATCCATCATCAGGGTAAGGTACAGTTCTGTCTAACATGGTGAAATCAAAACCCACAGTCTTTGGTGCCTGGATGGTAGCTGACAAGCTCCATCTGTGCTAGAGGCCATCTTGGTACCAGAAAAGTTCTGGCTAAGTGGGTTCACATCAGTCCCAAACTTCCTTTGGTCTGTGATCAAACTTGCATCATATGTTTGTAGTAGCTTTGGTTTTGCTCTTCTGTTGCCTCAATCATAAGATTAAGAGGAAGTAGGAGTGTTGTTGTGGACTGGAGGTCTCTGTTCTAGCTTCCTTGATCTTCCAGCAATGCTCATTCCTTAGGACTGCATCAGGTTCTCCCCACTTTGTGGATGCTGGGGTTTCTTAATGCCCAAATGCCTCCATGTTTCACATTGTGCCCATTCTTCACTAAAAGGATCCAGTAAAAGGCATCCTTCAGGTCTGGAGTATGTACATGAGTCTTTTTATTTGGAGTCTTGGTTTCAGAGGCTGTCCTTGGTGCCATCTGAGAATGGCTTTGAGGCTCACCTGGTCAGTTCATTTGACTAAGGGGTTTCATGTTCCCCATCTGGCTTCTTTTCAGGACCTTTCAGGCTCCCTGAAGTACAGCTACGCAGATTGATTTTTGTTCCCTGTATAACTTGTAGATGATGCCACCATATTGACAGGGACCTCCTCAGTTTCTTATTGTTGAGTAGCCTGTAAGAGTATTGCCTTCCCTTCAGCAAAGTTCCTAGCCTTTCTGCCTACCAGTCAGCTTCTCCCTCAGACACCTTCACATTTTCTCTTATGCAACTTCTTGTGCATAGCAAAATTCCCTTTAAAAAAATCCATAAAGCTGCAACTTTATTCTCTTTCAGATCCGTCTTTAGACTCCTATGCCATGATGCCTACAAACTTCTGCCATCTGGTAGTGGCTAGACAGGCATTGAGCTGCGATTAGTTGCACACATACAAAATGGGAAATGACTGCCTAGAAAGGACTACTGCGGAAAGGGATCTGGGGGTCATAGTGGACCACAAGCTAGATATGATTCAGCAGTGTAAAGCTGTTGCAAAAAAACTAAACATCATTCTGGGATGTATTAGCAGGAGTGTTGTAAGCAAGACAGGAGAAGTAATTCTTCTGCTCTACTCCCTACTGATTAGGCCTCAACTGGAGTAGTGTGTCCAGTTCTGGGCACCACATTTCAGGAAGGCTGTGGACAAATTGGAGAGAGTCCAGAGAAAAGCAACAAAAATGATTAAAGGTCTAGAAAACATGACCTATGAGGGAAGATTGAAAAAATTGGATTTGTTTAGTCTGGAAAAGAGAAGACTGAGAGGGGGACACGATAACAGTTTTCAAGTATGTAAAAGGTTGTTATAAGGAGGAGGGAGACATTTTTTTTTCTTAGGCCTGGTCTACACTGCGGGTGGAGGGGTATTGATCTAAGTTATGCAACTTCAGCTATGTGAATAATGTAGCTGAAGTTGATGTACTTAGATCTACTTACCGTGGAGTCTTCACTGTGGTAAGTCGATGGCTGATGCTCTCCCGTCGACTCTGCCTGCGCCTCTCGCCCTGGTGGAGTACCGGAGTCGACGGGAGAGCGCTCGGCGGTCGATTTATCATGTCTAGACTAGACACGATAAATCAACCCCCGCTGGATCGATCACTGCCTGTCGATCCAGCAGATAATGTAGACAAGCCCTTAGGATAGGAGAAGAAGCAGTGGGCTTAAATTGCAGCAAGGGACATTTAGGTTGGACATTAGGAAAAACTTCCTAACTGTCAGGGTGGTTAAGCACTGAAATAGATTGTCTAGGGAGGTTGTGGAATCTCCATCATTGGAGATTTTTAAGAGAAGGTTAGACAAACACCTGTCACGAATGGTCTAGGTAATACTTAGTCCTGCCATGAGTGCAGGGGCCTGGACTAGATGACCTCTCAAGGTCCCTTCCAGTCCTATGAATCTATGATTAATGCTTACTGTGAAAATGTGCTCATTTTACTATCATCTCTTTCCATCACCTTTTCTTTCCTCGCCCCTCTCTGTTTTTTATGCCCCTGTTGCATTTGCCATAGATATATATTATCAGGTTTCTCCCCAAGAAATGGGAGAAAGAATCAGAAGACATCACTGCTGAAGATCACATGCTTTCTAAACTGTCTTCCATACTTCATACAATGTGTCAGATGTCTATGTAAGAACTGTGGCATCTGGTAGCAGAGGACATTGGCTATTTCCATGTTCTGTATGGCATCAGAGTGTTTTTCTTTAATATAGGAAACAATTGACACTGAACTGTTACTCCAGAAGTGGAGAAGATTTCCTCTGTAGTTAAAGGATAACAATCTATTATTTGAGTAATTGTCCACACCAATTCCACTCTTGGTGTATACAAGATTAGATTCTTTTTTAATAGCCTGCACCCTTCACACCTTGTCTACTATCATAGATAAGGACATATGGAGCTGGATGCCTGCATCCCTCACTCAGTTCCTTCCTACTGCTCCTGGAGCAAGATGGAACACAAGCAGTGTTTGTGCTTCGTGCGTCATAGCTTGTCGTACACACTTCAATAACTTATTTAGCTTTAAGTTTTTATTTCTTACATTTTATTTTTCCCTCTGTTTTTGTTGGGGAAAAAAGGAAGAAAAAACCTCACCTAAGACCTTCCCTCCTCTATACAGGTTGGTACTCCTACATCATTGGGGATTCCAAATCTCCTGGCTTCAAGACCTGTCTGTTGTTTTGATTCCACCATGGTCATTAACAGTGACACACCAGATGTGGAGAATCTAAATGAATTCTTTGCATCGGTCTTCACTGCAAAGGATGTGAGGGAGATTCTCATACCTGAGCCATTCTTTTTAGATGACAAATCTGAGGAACTGTCCCAGACCGAGGTGTTAGTAAAGGAGGTTTTGGAACAAATTGATAAATTAAGCAAAAAGTTACTAGAACCAGATGCTATTTCACCCAAGAGTTCTGAAGGAACTCAGATAGGAGATTGCAGAATTACTAGTGACTGGAGGATACCTAATGTTAATCAAGATTTAAAAAAAAAAAAAAAAAGGCTCCAGAAGCTATCTTGGCAATTACAGGCTGGTAACTTTAGTACCAGGCAAATTTGTTGAAACTATAGTAAAGAAGAGAATGATCAGACTCATAGATGAACACAGTATGTCTGGGAAGAGTCAACACAGCTTTTGTAAAGAGAAATCCTGCCTCACCAATCTATTAGAATTCTTTGTGGGGGTCAACAAACACGTGGACAAGAGTGATCTTGTAGATGCAGCGTACTGAACTTTCAGAAAGCCTCTGATGAGGTCTCTCCCCAAAGGCTCTTAGGTAAAGTACACAGTCATGGGATAGGAGGGAGGGTCCTCTCATTGATCAATAACTGGTTAACAGATGGGAAACAAAGGGTAGAAATAAATGGCCAGTTTGCACTGTGGAGAGAGGTAAATAGCGGGGTCCAACAAGGATCTCTATTGAGACCAGTCCTTTTCAACATATCCATAAATGATATGGAAAAGGGGGTAAACAGAGAGGTAACAAAGTTTGCAAAAGTTACAAAATTATTCAAGATAGTTAAGTCCAAAGTTGACTGCAAAGAGTTATGAAGGGATCTCACAAAGCTGGGTGACTGGGCAACATTCATGTTGCCCAAATGCAATGTAATGCACATAGGGAAAAATAATCCCAACTATACATACAGAATGATGGGGTTTAAATTAGCTGTTACCTCTCAAGAAAGAGATCTTGAAGTTGTCGTGGACAGCTCTCTGAAAACATCTGCTCAATGTGCAGTGGCATTCAAAAAAGCTAAGAGAATGTTAGGAACTATTAGGAAAGGGATAGATAATAAGACAGAAAATATCATGCCACTACATAAATCGATGGGACACTCACACCTTGAATACTTTGTGCATTCTGGTTGCCCTATCTAAAACAATATATAATAGAAGAAGAAAAGGTACAGAGAAGGTCAACAAAAATTATTAGGGCTATGGAACAGCTTCCAAGTGAAGAGAGATTAAAAATAATGGGACTGTTGAGCTTAGAAAAGAGATGATTAAGGGGGGGATATGATAGAGGTCTAGAAAATCATGAATGGTATGGAGAAAGTGAATAAAGTAGTATTATTTCCCCCTTCACTTAACATAAGAACCAGGGGAACTAATAGGGAGCAGGTTTGAAACAAACATAAGGAGGTACTTCTTCATACAATGTACATTCAATTGGGAAACTCATTATCCGGGGATGTTGTGAAGGCCAAAGCATAACTTCATTAAAAAGAGAATTAGATAAGTTCATAGAGGAGAGGTCTGTCAATGGCTATTAGCCAAGATGATCAGAGATCTAACCCCAGAAGCTGGGACTGGAAGACATGGGATGGATCACTTGATAATTGTCCTGTCGTGTTCATTCCCTCTGAAGCATCTGGCACTGGTCACTGTCAGAAGGCAGGATACTATTCTAGATGGACTATTGTTCTGACCCTGTGCGGCCATTCTTATTTGCCTGGAAGAGAATCATGCAACAGAGCGTTGATCAATATGCTGCTCCTTGTCTAAAGGACCCTCAAGAACAAGGAGGTGAGGCTAAAATTATTCTTAAAGAAGAACTCTATGCAGCCCCAACATATGGTCCCAAGAAGCCTTGGAAAGATCAGCCGTCTTGATCTTGGCTTTGGCAGTGGCTAACTGTGGTACTCTTGTCTCTCATATGTCCGCTTCACAAAAGATGCATTGTTTTTCTGGAATGAGGGGAAAAAGGAGCACTGCTCTGGTCAGGACTCCAGACACAAATCACCCATCCCTGACTCCAAGTAAGAGACTTAGATCTTCTCCTCAGGCTTCCTGTGCTAGGACATGCAGTCTAGAGCTCCTCTTCTGATGCCTCTGCACCAAAGGGCACAGATGGCTCCTTCATTCCAAGGGACCATGCTGAGTTTGGCACTGTGTTGGTACCAGCTGCTCCAGTGTCATCCCTTGCACTGAGACCCTTGGCAACTACCACCTTGCCTCTGTATCAAACACTTCCTTAGCATCGATTCCCCATTCTGATACCAGACTTCTCGGATCTGGAGATCTCAGCACTGAAGCCTTTTAGGCTACGTCTACACTACACACTAGTGTTGGTGGCATATAATGTACATGTAGCTACATGCTACAATGAAAATCAGGTGCATCCACACTGTGGTGTGTAGCTACACATATCCATATCGGTCAGTGGGAAAGGCTTCAGCAGCTCCCCACTACCTGAGACTTTCCCTTAAGTGGGGAAGGGCTCCAGCTTTACGCAGTCTTTCCCTGCAGCAGGGAAGGGCTCCAGCTGCAGACAGCTGCCTTGGAATCTCTCCCTGCTGCCTTCCCCCTTCCAGAGCCTTTCCTCACTTCTGGGGTCTTTTCCTGCAGGAAGAAAGGCTCCAGCAGCAAGGAAGCAGTGGAACACTACACTGCTAAAAATATCAGTGTAGACAGGGAGGCATGGCATGGGTGAGTAGAGAGCTGTGCTTTATGTTCTACACTGCTATTTATTCTTGCTTGGGGGCCACACAGATATGTACGCTACATGCTGCTGAAGAAAGCATGAAATTTAGAGGTAACCTTTCTGTTGGCTTGGAGTTTCGTGTCCTAGATTGCTTGGGAGATGTGATTCTGACCCAGCCATTTCCTTCAGCTTCATTCCATTGTGTACCACATCGACCCAGGGCTGACCCTCCTCTGGAGGAGACCTATTCTTATTTGTCCTCCTTACCCAACAGCACTGGGGGTTCTTCATTTGGGTGACCCAGGGACAGTTTCTGCCTTAGCTGGGATTGAGATGGGCAATCTGGGACTCTCCCTAAAGCGATTCAGACTCTGTATCAGCTTGATTAGGCTACACCTAGCGGCCATTTCATTAAAACACCCATTGGTGCAGAATTACACTGTATTTGCTTGTCTTGTGGTAACAACATCTCGAAAGAGCCTCTCCCATGTTTTTTCCCTCAGTCAAGGAGCCTCTCGCTCTGCTTGGTCCTAACTGGTCTCATGGGGTTGTTGTAATTGGGGCCTAGAAGGCCTACCTGAGTTGTGAGTCTAACTGTGGGAAAGTGGGTGGAAACTTGTAAAATAGTTTAATCACCTGTAATAACAAATGTTAGCAAATGTTGATGGGGAAAAGATAACAGAAGTCCAACTCAGACAGCTACATAATTTTTGTTTATAAAAATTAGTAAAAGAGAAAAACAAACTGAGTTAGTCTAAACAAAAGAGCCTTAATAATATAATTTAAGGACTGTGTTCATGCCATACCTAGTAAATAAGGAAAGCATGGGACTGGAAGTTAATGGACTAAACTTGGTATGTGGGGAATTAGACCTGATTGATTAACAAAATAATGAAAGTATGGACTATTCCTCCCACCATTCCTCTTTTGTGGCTCTTACAAAGCACTTTTTGGGGATGGAGACTGGCTAATTGACTGGGAATTGCTGGAGGAGCAGGAAGGCATCAGACCTCTGTCTCATCCTGCTCTGCTCCAGGGACTTTTCCTTTGCCAGAGGATCCCAAAGGTCACTGCATCATCGAGAAGTCCAGGCCTTAACACACCAACGGGGACACCTGGTCATAACTGCCACACCATCAGAGACTCCAGTCAGGGACACACAATATCTTGCTTTGTCACTCTTTCCATTATGTGTTCCTTTCTGCCCCACTATTTTTCTTCGTGTTCTCTCTCTCTCTCTCTCCCTCTTTTTTGGCTTTCTGTCTGATCTGATTCTAAGGTTGGCTGTACCACATAGCACCACCACCATGAGTTGAGACAGCCCATCCAGCTCTACCCAGCTCTGCCCAGCCTAAGAGGGACCAATAAAGAAGAGGGACTAGACCAACCAGATTACGTTCCATGATCCAGAGCACTGCTGTAGTGGTTGACCTGCCCACCCAGAGCATCTGTCTATGACTGTCCTGCCTCCTGTAATCTCAAGAACATCAGCAAAAGCTGTATTTTCTCCACCTTTGCTATCCTCTGTCTTCTTCCACTCACGCCTGTCTCTTCCTGCAAGAGAAGTAACCATGTTTCATATCTTGGAAATGAGCCACAAAACTAATCCATCCCTCCTAAGAAGTGTTTTCCAACTCAAATAAGGGACTCTAGCTGATAGCAAAGTCCCATTTTAAAAGAGGATATGTATTGGTTAAGTTTCTCATATAATTATTTAATTTTAGTTTTAAACTGCTTCATAAATTTTTGTAGTTTTTTCCTTTCTTTTCCATATTTTAGTTAAATTTCTGAACTTTGGGAAGAGTTTCTTAGTGTGGTTGCCATGAAACTAACAAACCGAGGTCTCTATATAACAAACCCCGAACCTTGTTTAATGATGGACAATTTCAGAGTCATGCTAACACCTTTGACTCTTTGGGCCCATATGTTCCATCTACATTTTACAGTAGGGCCTCCAATGAACCCGTGGTAACCTCTTTCCTATATCATCTCTCCATAAAGGCAGCATTCTTGGTAACTATCACCTCGCCTGGAAGAATCAGTGCCTCCTTACACCATATTCTGTAAAGACAAAATCACACTTAGGCATCATCCTAAATTCTTGCTTGCCTAAGGTGGTTTTGGATTTTCATTTTAACCAATCCATATGCCAGCTAGTTTTCTTCCTGAGACATCACTCTACTGCAGCCAAAATGAAACTACACACCTTGGATGTGATGAGAGCTTTATATTTTTATCTGGACAGAGCAAAACCATTTAGAACATCCCACAGAGAGTTCATTCCTTTCGCAGAAGGAGTTAGGAGCCTGTTTTCACCCAGAGATTATCCAAGTGGTTTTCAGACTGGATCAGGACTTGCTATCAGGGGGCAAATAAGATCCCTAAGGTCCTATTTGGCTAGGGTGCACACAGTCTCCAGAGCTTCCCTTTCAAATGTTTCAATACCTGACATATGGAGAGTAGCTTCAATCAACATATTCGCCTCTCACTACTCTCAGGTCCAGCATCCAGATCAGATGCCACATTTGGCAGGGCTGACATAAATTCACTATTCAAGTAAGGACTTCTCTCACTCCTTCTGTTGAAAGAACTGCTAGTTAGTTGTCAAAAGTGGAATTGGTGTGGACATCACTCGAAGAAAGAATCATTACCTACACTACAGTAACTGTGGTTCTTCTTTGAGTGCTTGTTCATGTCTATTCCAATCAGGTGTGTGCGCATGCATGGTAGCTGGAAGATTTTTCCGCTAGTAGCATCTGTTGGGTCAGTCTGGGCGCCCCCTGGAGTCGTGCCTTCATGGTGCTCAATATAGAGCTCTGCCGACCAGCCACCTCCTCAGTTCCTTCTTACTGCCAGCGACAGTAGGCTGGAACTTCCCGTAACCCTTGCTTTAGCAAGCATGTTCAACTCCAGTTGTTGGGGGTCTCTACCCCCTTCCAGCTCCCCGGAGCTGCGGTATGCGAGTTCGATGCCAAGAAAGGACTCGTCCCAGGACACTCGGCCCCAGCACGGCACCTCCCAAGGTCCAGCGGAGAGCAGGCACCGGTCTCACTCGCTGGTGCCTCAGAAGAAAAAGAAGCCGGACAGTCGTTCACCTCCGGCTAAATCTAAGGAAGTGAGACCCCAGGCGGGCCACAGCTCGAGATCCCCCATTAGAGCCGCGTCAATCCCTGCCCAGGCGAGGTAGTTTAGTTCGGGCCCCCCACGTTCGGGCCCCCCCCCATGGGCCAGCAACTGCTGCTTCCTTCAACGCCGGAAGCTTTTGAAGTTCCTCGGGAGCTGCTGCACCTTACAGCACCGTTCTCGCCCCCTAGGAGGGAGGAACCTCTGATGCTGGCGGGCCCATCCCACCCCCAGGTGCAGTCAAGAGGGAAGCCGGCAGTGATCTCCAGGCATTCCTCCTCTCCATGTCCTTCGGCACTGGCCCACTCGGACAGAGAGCCTAGTCGCTCCCCAAGCTCTCGATGCACCAAAGCTCGGCTCCTCCGTGGTCTTCAGTCTTGGAGACCTCAGAGTCAGAGTCTGACTCCTATCACGGAGAGGAGTAGGAGCCAATGATTGAGGTCAAGGAGAAACAGGCAAGAGCTCTAGGCGTGGCCACCGCAGTGGCAGAATCCACCAAAGTGGCCATTCTGGACCCCCTCGGCCTTTCAGCAGAGCCAGGGAGGGATCCAAGGGCACTGCTCTGCAGTGTCTTCGGTGACCTCAGCCACATTCGTCCCGCCATCAATTGTGCAGCTCACCTTGGCACCTACTCACACGCGGCACCTTCACCGGCACTGGCCTCGACACTGATGACTCTTTAGACCTTGGCGCCGACAGCATTTTTGGCACTGATGACAACCTTGGCACCGACAGTGGCACAGACAACGGCCCTGCCATCTTCGTCGGCTCAGGCAACTGGTTTGGCACCGGTGGCACCATCGGTGTCTCCAATGCCTGTATCAACACCGAGTTTGGCATTGACAGCCCAGGTGCCAATGGGCACTCCATTGGCACTGTCGTTTTCCTCAGTGTCGTGGGACCCCTTGGGAGCTGATGGCAGGGCGCAGCCGCTGCTTATAGGGGCTTCCTCCTCCTCCTCCTCTCCGGACGAGGCATAGGACAGTCATAATCCTGGCACTTGAATTAGCAGGGTGTTACAACAGTTGCTGCAAAGGGTTGCTCAGGGTCTGGGTATTAAGGCTGAGGAGGTGGTCAAGGAGGCTGATCCCATGGTGGATATCCTCATCCCCTCAGGACCTTCTCATGTTGCCCTACCACTTACTAAGACTATTGTGGCAAGACCCCAGCTTCCTTGCCACCCACTGTCAAGTGCAACGAGAGGCATTATTTCGTGCCCTCCAAGGGGTACGAACATTTGTACTCCCACCCACCTCCCGACTCTCTTGTTGTGGACACTGCTAATCAGCATGAGCATGGCCCTCCCCTAAAAATAGGGAGGCTAAGTGACTCGACCTTGTTGGGAGAAAGGTCTACTCTACAGGGGGTCTTCAGCTCCGTATTTTGAACCAGCAGGCCATCGTCAGCAGGTACTCTTATAACACCTGCGTGGCGATTGTCAAATTTATGGAGCTCCTCCCTTCAGACTCCTGAGCCTATTCTCGGCCTTGGTGGAGGAGACAAGGCTAGTCTCCTGGGCTTCCCTCCAGGCCAGGTTCGACAGTGCTGATGCCACCACTAGGATCATGGCTACTGGGGTGGCCATGAGAAGGGTCTAGGGGCTCCCTTATGAGGTCCAACAGACCATTCAGGACCTCCCATTTGAGGGTGTGACACTTTTCTCTGAAAAGACAGACAAGAGGCTGCATAGCCTGAAAACTCTGAAAACTCACAAGCCACCCTCAGGTCTTTGGGCCTGCACGCTCCTGCCACACAGCAAAAACACTTTAGGCCACAACCTCCTCTGAGGTTCTATCAGTAAAACCCCCCGGACAGCTCTCGGAGGAGGAACAGGAGTGGCAGGAAAAGACAACACCCATCCTCAGGCCAGGGCTCTGGCCAACCCAAACCACCTTCCAGCCCCAAACTGGCCTTTTCAAGGTACGGTGGAGGACAGTGCACCAGAACAAAAGCTGGATCTACCCCGCCTTACCTTTTCCTCTCAATTGTCCCCTTTCTACTGTGCATGGTCCCATATCACTTCGGACTGCTGGGTGCTCCGCAAAGTAGAGAAGGAATACTCCATCCAATTGTGCCTTCTTGCCCTTCTACCCTCCTTCCCATCCCTCTTCAGGGACCCTTCTCACAAGCAGCTCCTTATCCAGGAGGTGCAGTCGCTACTATCTCTAGGGGCAGTGGAGGAGGTTCCTCAGGAGCACAGGGGTGAGGGATTTTATTCCCGGTATTTCCTAATATTGAAAGCCAAAGGTTGCCTCCGGCCTATCTTGGACCTGCGAGAACTCAACAAGTTCGTGAAGAAACTCAAGTTCCACATGATTTCTTTGGCCTCCATTTTCCCTTAAGAGGATCCAGCAGACTGATATGCCACCCTCGACTTGAAGGAAGCATATTTTCATATCGCAATCACTCAGCCCCACAGGAAGTACCTCAGGTTTGTGGTCAACAGTACCCACTACCAATTTACCATCCTTCTGTTTGGCCTGTCAGCAGCACCTCGAGTCTTCACCAAGTGCATGGCAGTTGTCGCCGCGTTCTTGCGCAGGCATTGGGTACAGGTGTTTCCATACCTTGACCACTGGCTGATCAGGGGCCGTTCAAGGACCCAAGTGGAAGGTCAGGTCAGATTCATCAGAGCCACCTTCAACAACCTGGATCTTCTTTTAAATGAAGCAAAATCAACTCTGTCCCCTGTCCAGAGGATAGAATTTATAGGGGCAGTACTGTACTTGATCCAAGCCAGGGCATACTGTTGGAAACAATGTTTCAGGCCCTGAATGATATCATTCGAGGCCTCAGACAATTTCCCACCACCACAGCAAGAAACTGTCTGAAGCTTCTTGGATACATGGCTGCTTGTACCTACATGGTGCAGCATGCCAGACTCAGGCTTCGACCTCTTCAGTCGTGGTTTGCATCAGTGTATGGCCCAGCCCGCCATTGTGACCCTGCCTCGCCCGGTCCTTGACTCCCTCCTGTGGTGGCTCAACCCTCAGGAGGTATGCTCAGGGGTCTCCTTCGCCACTCTGCAGCCATCCCTGTCGCTAGTGATGGGCACATCAGACTTGGGTTGGAGAGCACATCTGGGAGACCACAGGACTCAAGGCCTCTGATCTCAGGTGGACCTCCACATCAACCTCCGAGAGCTCAGAGTGGTGTGCCTAGCATGCCAGACCTTCCTGGCATACTTAATGGCACAATGAGTATCAGTCGTGATGGACAATACAACAACAGTGTTCAATATCAACAAACGGGGGTGTACACTCCTCTCCCCTGTGCCAGGAAGCCCTCATGCTGTGGGACTTCTGTGTAGAACAGAAGTCGATACACCTGCAAGTGTCGTACCTCCCTGGGGTACAGAACGAGCTGGCAGACCACCTCAGCAGGTCATTTCACAGCCACAAGTGGTCCCTTTGCCTGGATGTTGCGGTTTCAATCTTCCAGAGGTGCAGCTTTCCCCAGATAAAACTATTCGCCATGCGACACAACAGGAAAATGCCAGCAGTTCTGCTCCTTCCAAAATCACAGCTTGGGCTCCAGCACAGATGCATTCCTCCTCCATTGGGGAGGTTCTCTCCTATACGCCTTTCCACCCATACCACTCATTCACAAGGTACTCCTCAAGATCTGGAGAGAACAAGTGAGTGAGCTCAGGTCATACTGATACACCAGCCTGGCCCCGTCAGCACTGGTACACATCTCTCCTAGACGTGTGTGGAAGCCGTGATCACCCTGCCGCTCTTCCTGGGTCTCTTCTGAGACAAGATCAAGGTCGGCTTCAACATCCAAACCTTGAGACGCTTCATTTCACGGTGTGAAAGCTCCATGGTTGAACCTGATGGATCTTTCCTGTTCAGACCAGTTTAGACAGGTTCTCCTTGGCAGCAGAAAACCCTCTACGTGAGCCATGCACCTTGCCAAGTAGAAGAGATTTTCAGTCTGGTCGGCGCAGTGCCATTTGTCCCCGCGCTATCCTCAGTGACACTTATTCTGGACTACCTCCTCCATCTGAAGCAACTGTGGCCTTTGTTGTCATCAGTAACGGTACGTCTTCACTTACCGGAGGGTCCGGCGGCAGGCAATCGATGTTCTGGGATCGATCCCGGAAGTGCTCGCCGTCGACGCCGGTACTCCAGCTCGCCGAGAGGAGTATGCAGCATCGACGGGGGAGCCTTCCTGCCGCGTCTGGACCCGCGGTAAGTTCGGACTAAGGTACTTCGAATTCAGCTACGTTATTAACGTAGCTGAATTTGCGTACCTTAGTCCGAAGTGGGGGCTTAGTGGGGACCAGGCCTAAGAGTGCACTTAGCTGCCATCTCGACCTTCCACCCAGGCACAGAGGGCCACTCCGTGTTTGCTAACGCTATGGTCAGCCGGTTCTTAAAAGGGCTCAACAGGCTATACCCTAATGTCAGTCAGCCTGTCCCTGCCTGGGACCTCAATCTGGTCCTTTCTAGACTCATGGGACCCTCCTTTGAACCATTAGTGACATACTCCCTGCACTACCTCTCTTATAAGGTGGCATTCCTGGTAGTGATAACTTTGGCGAGCAGTGTGTCTGAGCTCAGGCACCTAACATCAGAGCCTCCCTACACCATGTTCTATAAGGACAGGGTTCAGCTCAGGCCTCATCTTGCTTTCCTCCCAACAGTTGTGTCGCAGTTTCACATCAACCAGGATATCTTTCTCCTGATATTCTACCGTAAGGCTCATTCCAGCAGCAGGGAACAGAGGCTCCACTCTCTGGATGTCCGCAGGGCGCTAGCCTTTTACATCGAGAGAACGAAATGTTCAGAAAATCGGTCCAGTTATTCGTGTCAGTGGCGGACAGAATGAAGGGTCAGCCTGTGACATCACAGCACATCTCATCATGGATAGCGTCCTATATTCATGAGTGCTACAACCTGGCAGGTGTTCCTGCACCTCCAATCACTGTGCACTCCATCACGGCGGGGGCTTCATCAACAGTGTTCCTGGCTCAGATTCCCACTCAGGAAATCTGCAGGGCGGCAGTGGTCCTCCATCCATACTTTCGCCATGCACTATGCTATTACCCAGCAGGCCAGAGACGATGCAACCTTCAGATGAGCAGTGCTCCAATCAGTGGAAGACTCTAACCCCACCACCTAAACTTGGGCTTGTGAGTCACCTGATTGGAATTGACATGAACAAGCACTCGAAGAAGAAAAAACAGTTACTCACCTTCTCGTAACTGTTTTCTTCGAGACATGTTGTTCATGTCAATTCCAATACCCACCCTCCTTCCCCGCTGTTGGTGTAGCCGGCAAGAAGGAACTGAGAGTGTGGCTGGTCGGCAGAGCTCTATGTTGAGACCCATGAAGGCGCGACTTCAGGGGGCGCACAGACCTACCCGACGGATGCTGCTATGGGAAAAATCTTCTGGCTGCCGTGCACATGCGCGCACACACACCTGATTGGAATGGACATGAACAACACAACTCAAAGAACAACATTTATGAGAAGGGGAATAACCATTTTTTCTTCGAGATGTGGTGTTTTACACAGATTCCTCAACCAGCCCTGCATCCCTGTTAATTGGATTCCCATTTTTCAGGATTCTTATTAGTGAAGGATCTGAGTAGTGGTTGCAACCTCCTGCCCCTTATACCTTCAGCTATGGTAGCCAAGAGAACATCAGGGACCTAGTCAGCGTTGCAACAGATACTGCTAGTCAGAAAGGATCTGACACACATAGGGGGCATATGCATCAAGAGTGGAATATGTATTGACAGCACATCTCGAAGAACCACAGTAACTGTGGTTCTAAGTAACCGTTCTTTTTGGACTAATTACTGTACCTTGTCACTGATCAAAGTCCATTGTGCATCATCTCAGCCATCCTTCATCAGAAGATTCCTTCAGTGATTGGTTACTGGTTAATGTCTGTCAGAGAACCTGTCGCAAAATGGGATCTCAATTTAGTTCTGTTATGACCAGGACATGGGCAGTCTGACCTAGTGGTCAAAGGAGTCGGGAGGCAGGCCAAGTCAGATAGCAGGAAGTCAGAGTCCAAGACAGGTCAGAGGGCAAACCAAGAATTGAGCATTAGGAAGCAGGCAGGATCAGGTTACAAGGACATCAGCGGGAGGAGACATACTTGAAAGTAGAACCATGGATGGATAACTAGAGTCCGGCTAGGTCAATACACCGGGAAGTCAAGCCAGCTAAACAGGAAGCACAAGTCACACAGTCCAGAGCAGGGTAGATCCCACTTGCATGGACAATTTCCTGTTCCTATGCTGGGTTTATATGGGAGCTATGGACCAGTCAAGATCCCCAGCATCCTGACAGTCAAGTTCCAGGACTGGATTCCTCTATTGGGTTTCAGCTTCTGCTCTAGCAACTGTTAGCAGATTGCTGGGTAGCAGGTTGGAGCTTTCATTAGCTCCCATGGACCCAGGTACAAGACTTGCAGTCCCTGACAAGTGCTTACGAAGAATATGGATGGACCTTTTGAAGCTCTGGGAGAGCACAGTATTCAACCGGTTAGAGATGGCATTTTTAATCACAGTACATCTACAAGAAGAGTGAGTGAATTGCAGATTTTGATAGATGTCTGCCTTCATTGTATTCTGTCCTGATCCAAAATTTTTGCCTAAAATAATGTGAGTTCTGTCTAAACTAATCTATTTGGCTATGCCTACACTGTCCCATAGTTCGGACTATGAGGGTGTGAATAGTAGTGCACACCAAAGTGCTGCACTGTAACTCCCTCGTGTGGATGCTGCAGGTGCAAACTAAAAGGTTCCTAGTTCTCATTAATAGTCCTGTTTGAAAAAGACTACAGTAATGTGAACTAGGAACCAATTTGGTCATGCCCACAGCATCCATATGGGGGAGTTCAGTGTAGCACTTGGCACGCACTCCTAGTCATGCGCCCATAGTCTGAAATGTGCAGCAGTATAGACAAGCCATTAGTCTCTTTTCCAGACCTTATTCCTTCTAGGGGAGAATTAGACTCCATACTCTGTTAGAATTTTTATTTTGATCAGACGTCACCTAAACTTTTGGATCCAAAAATTGTTTAACAACAACTTGAAATAATCCTGCCTGTTTTTTTGCTCACTTGTGAGAGTGGAGTGGAATACAGGAAGTGTGTGTGCATAATATTTTTTCTTAATGGTACATTTTACCTTGTTAACAAAATAACTATTTTAATTCAATTAACAGTTGTGCATTTTTATTCCAGAAAAGACATAAAGCTGATAATGCAGTGAACAAGAAACAAACGCAAGGTAGGAACCATTTAAAAAATCTCTAAATTGTGCAGCAAAGAAAAAATTCAATCTGAATGCTGTGTGTATTTCTTTATGGTTCTTTGGTTTCAGATTTGTCAGTATTATGTTTGAAATCAAAAAGCATACAAGTTTACACTTTTAGATGTTTAGAATGTAAAGACCTGATTTGTATGTGTGTGCATGCATGCACATTGCAAAACACATCCATTTCTCTCTTATGTGTGTGCCACAGTTTCCCATGCAAATAGCTACTTATACCTCCAGATGTTTTTGTGTACACACAATTTACTGAATTTTATGTGAAAATAGGCATGCAATTGTGGAGGTAATTTTAAACTGTGGGATCTAAATGTTTAGAATTTACAAATTTGAAATAGTTCGAACACCACAGTATTATATCACAAATTAAAATATAAATTTGGAATAGAGGGCATTATCCATAAAGCTGAACAAATGTTCAAAATAAACCCTTTGAATACAAGTACGGTAGTCTACAAAAATACTACTATAAAAAAAGTTTGATTGATAACCTTACACATAGTTCCCCAGTTTCCCAGACAGGGTGACAGTTCTGTAATTTCTTATTGTGATGAAGTCTTACAGCCTTGAGAAAGTGTAAGCATAAGATGTGTAGATGAGTAAGGAACAACTTTTCTAATTCATGGAACAATGATGGTCACGAAGCCTTTTATAGTCCCTGACTGTTGACCCAGTAAAAAGGAGTTTGAAACAATTCTGATGGAGTCGTCATCTCTTGTTATTCCCCTATTATTGCTTGACTGGGAGAAACACGTGGACTTGTGGATCTGACAAAGAAGCAGTTCTCTAGGAAGGACGGCCTCAAGGATGGATATAGTCACACTCACCTCACTTTTACAGGATTGGACAATGCTGTGCAGGGTGCAAAACTTGTGATCTCCTGGTTTTCCTAGAAGTTTGCCAAAGAGATTTTGTGGGATGTTACCTCTTGATTTTGAACCTTAGAAGACCAAGAACGTGTTTAGACCAAGAACGTGAGGAAAAAGTGTGTTTGTCCCAAGATCACCATGACGACAACACTTTACCAAGGAAACTGGAGACACAGATGCCACAGACCAGCCAGTTGACCAGAGCATGATGCCCACTGGCATAACAGTACCTGAGCCAGAAGACATCCCCTGGTTCCCCAAACTGCAGTTCCTGACTGACTCTGAAGCTCCACAGACCAAGCAAGCAGAAGATCAGATTCTTTTCCTTTTTTTATGACTAGATCCACAGTTCCTTAATGTGGGACATTGCCTTTCTGTAGCTGTAAAGGTCAGAATCAAAGCTGAATTGGTGGCTGACAAGGGACTAGCCCCCATCTTCCAGAGGGACTCCCCAAGTTTTGTTCTGTCTCCTGTAGCTACTGGCAGAGCCATGGAATCTAGCACGTACTGCAAGAGAGAGGGTTTTAAAAAAGCCACACACACACCAAATAAACATGAACAGCTGGTTTGTCTGCTGCCTGGAGTTACCACAGAGCTGCTATGCCCCTTCTCCCCACCTGATTGTGTAACAGGCTAGGAGTATGGCTGAGACAGGCCCAAATGGGAGACCACAGCTGTGTTCCTCCTTCTCTTTATTCCTGTCAGAGGATGCAGAAGGAGAGGTTTGTGCCTTGTGCACATCAGCCAGGTCATCCACTGGGTTTGACCACCTTACCCGGAAACCAGGAGGCAGTTCCTCAGGCATTCCTTACCAGCAGGGAATCTGACAGCCATGCTGCAAATGTCTCAAAGGATGGCAGAAAAATGAAGAGAGCCTTTGTTGTTACATCAAAGGGCAGTGGCCCAGCACATGGAAAACATAACTGATACTGGCTAAATACACCACAGACAGAGCAAGGAGCAGCCGGTAAGACTGTTTTGGATGCATATCCTCCTGCAATGCAGATCTCATAATCATTCTCCCCCCTTTCCCCGTTCCCTTCCTTGGTTGGGTATCAGAGTAACAGCCGTGTTAGTCTGTATCCGCAAAAAGAAGAACAGGAGTACTTGTGGCACCTTAGAGACTAACAAATTTATTAGTCTCTAAGGTGCCACAAGTACTCCTGTTCTTCTTTTTTTTGGTTGGGTAGTTCATTTTTCTTCCCTTATTCCTAGAGGAAGTTAAGAATTCTGCATGAGGGGAAAAGAAGAGAATCTTCCCCTCAGGAAGAAAGTCCCTCTTGGAGCTCTTGAATTTGGTGTAAAAAGAGACTTTACCTCAGAGGCTGCCATCTTGTGAGTTCCAGGCAGCAGGTGCAGTATCTCCTACAGGCATTCTATCTGCTCTCAAAAGGACACAGATAAGGAGATGCCTGTTAGTAGAAGAGGTTCATAGGACTCCTCATCTGATTCAAGTTTCCAATCCCCACCTTCCCAAAAGGAGTCAAATTTTAAAAATGGAAACGGGATTCAATAAATTACTTCCAGAAATTACTATCCCTTCTTCTGGGGATAGTAGTTCCTTGAACTCATTACTGGATGGCACCAAAGCTAAAGGCCCTGTTCACAAGGTTTTCATACATGGGAAGAAAAAGCATAATAAAACGAATAGAATTATTTGTGTCTGTTTTTTCTTCATCCTCCTCATTTAATTCATTTTCATCCTCATCTTCATGGGCATCACCAAAGGAAGGCTAGGAAATCTGTTCAGTGTAAGTCCAAGAGAAGAAAAAAGAAGTCAAGAGGAAGGTCAGGATCTTCTTTACAGAAGGAAGGTGAACTCTTTTTGTCTCAGAGGATGAATCACAAGATGAAGTGAAGCAGGAGGATCTTTTTTCAGCTGAATCATTTAAGATGTTACAAAAGATGATTAGATACTTAGGTATTTTGTCAGATGAGTGCATTAGAAAAGATTCTAAGGAGGAAGAAGAGAGAATTGATCCAGAAATTAAAAAAAAAAACTATCCAACAGGTTCAAGATCTAAATGTTGGGAAGAGTCATCGTCAAGAATCTCAGTGCCTAATTCATCTTGGAATGTTGATAGACACAGAGGCCCACAAAATCTTTCTGGCAGCCAAAAGATGGAACTAGAACAGATTACCCTCCCGAGGAGGTGCCCAAGGACATCAGTAGGCACCCTAATTAGTGATCTGGGGATGATCATGTCTTGCACTGGGATAGTGCCTTGGGCAGAATGCATATAAGCACTCTCCAGAGTTTCCTGCTGGCCATTCCCTGCCATTTTTTTTCCATCTTGGAAAGTGAACATTCTGTCACTAGTGTTGAAATCCCTGGATGGTGATGAGTCCAAAGAGATTCGGGGGGGGGGGGGGGGGTTGGCCATGTTGGAGCCAGAGAGGTGTGTCATACCAACTGATGCCATTCTGGAAGGGTGAGGAGCATTATCCAAGAAGTTGGTGGCTCAAGGGACATGGTCCTTCTTGGAATGAAAGAAAAGCATACATTTTCTAGAGCTGAGAACAATATATATAGGCTGTTCAACAACTGGACCCAGCATTGCCAAATGGCTATGTTCTGGCAATAACGGACAATACATAAATGGTGTACATACACCATTGGGGAATACTAGATCAAGGGATCTATAAAAGGAAGCAGCATCATTGATGTAGTGGGTGGAGGTCCATCTATGGTCTATCAGGACCTTGTATATCAAAGGTCACCAGCAACGTGAAGGCCGAATGAATGGGCAGAAGGAAAATTGATGATGCAGAATAGGGTCTTCAAAACAAATCCTTCTGATTGATCATCAAAAAATATGGAGTTCCTATTGTGGGCCTTTTTGCAGCCAAAGGAAACTAGAAGGTTCACCAGTAGTTTGCAGGAAAACTGGCATAGGCATAGATGCTCTTGTCATAGGTGTCCTGTCGCTCAAGTGGCCAAAGGGCTTACTTTATGCTTTCCTCTCACTACTCAACATCACCAGTGTAATACGGAGGATCAGAAAGGAGGAAGCCGCAATTATATTAGTAGCCCCCCGATTAACCAAGGAGGCCTTGATTTCCTGACCTTGTGAACATGTCAGAGCCACCGTTGTTCTTGAATTCAAGGCCAGATTTGTTATCCTAGAGTCCAGTTCTTCACCAGGATCCCTCCCTGTTCTATCTCAGTTGACAGGTATGTTATTCTTCATTTCCCAGGTCTGCAGCCTAGTTGACCTGTCATATGTAGATGGTTGCTAAATCTTGTTGCTTGTTCCTCTTCAGTATCACCAAAATCCACCTTTCCTTGCTATCTCCATTGCAGCAACCTTGTCTCATGCCTTGGCCATCTTACATGTCAGCCTTCTTTTGGCCTTCTTGCTTTCTCTGCTTTCCATCTCCAGGCAAATCAAAATACTATATCAAAAGTTATGTCATATCATCCACCTCTTTGAAAACCTAAAATGTATTTGTCTCCTGTTGCATCAAATTCAGGCTTTTCGTCTTCACTTATTAGGCCTCATATAATGTTGCCATACCAACATATTTGCGTTTATTTCCTCCTTTCCATTTCCAGTGCCCAATTCTTTCATTTTACCCTATTTCCCAGTCTCAGCTTGGAACCTTCTAGCATGGTGTTCCTTATATCTGGAACAGTCTTCCTTTCCCTCTCTGCCTTGCATTCTCTCTCCTTCAAATCCCTACTTAAATTCCAGTTCTTCAAAATAATACCTATTCTCTTCTCATTAGTAATGCCCACACTCTACCTCACCTGATATATTGTCCAGTAATTTAGATTGTTTGTTTGTTTTTTTGTTTTGTTTTTTTAAATGCTGCATTCTTCAGGGCAGGGAACATGTCTTTATCTGTGTTTATAAACTGCCAATTGATTGGGTTCTTCTGTACACTAGAAAATCATGTCAGCATTTTTATCAGAGAGTATTCTTGAGATTGTTTCCTATAGTAATTTTATAAGATTTCAGTTCAGATCATGTTTCTTCTAGAATCTAATATTTTTGGAAGCATCGCTCATCAAATCTCATATTAAAATATGTCTTAATTTTCCTTAACTTTTTATTTCATTCTGCTTCATACACATTTTATGCTGTAATTAATTAATGCAAGAAGTATGGGGAATAAACAGGAAGAACTAGAAATACTAGTGAATAATCACAGATACAACATAATTGGCATCATAGAAACTTGATGGGATAATTCATATGATGGGAATATTTGTGTAGAAGGGTACAGCTTGTTCAGGAAGGACAGGCAGGGAAAACAGGTGTTGCCTTGCTATCAAAGATGTATATACTTGCACTGAGACAGAAAGGGGAGGCAGATCTGTTGAAAGTCTCTGGGTAAGGATAAAAGGGGTTAAAAACAAGGATGATGTCATGGTAGGGGGTCTATTAAACAGGAAGAAGAGATGGTTGAGACCTTTTTTTAAACAACTAACAAAATTATTCAAAACACAGGAGTTGGTGGTGATTGGAGGGCTTTAGCTACCCAGACATCTGTTGGGAAAATAATACAGCAGGGCACAGATTATCCAACAACTTCTTGGAATGCATTAGAGACAACTTTTTATTACAGAAGGTGGAGAAAGTGACTTGTGCACTGGCTATTCTGGATTAGTTTATGATAAACAGGGAGGAATTGATCTACTTGAGAATCTGAAGGTTGAAGGCAGCGTGCGTGAAAATGATCATGAAAAGACAGAGTTCATCATTCTAAGGAACAGTAGGAAGGAAAACAGTAGAGTAAAGATAATGGACTACAAGAAGGCAGACTTTAGCAAACTCAGAGAATTGGTAGGTAAGTGCCCGTGCGAAGCAAGTCTAAGGGAAAAACGAGTTCAGGAAAGTTAGCAGTTTTTCAGAGAGACATTAAGGGCACAAGAGCAAACTATAACAATACGTAGGAAATATAGAAAGTATCGTAAGAAGCCACACTGGCTTAACCAGATTTTCAATTACCTGAAACTTGAAAAGGAGTCCTACAAGAAGTGGAAACTAGGTCAAATTACAAAGGATGAGTATTTAAAATAACAACACCACAAGAATGTAAGGACAAAAATAGAAAGGCCAAGGCACAAAATGAGATTAAACTAGCTAGAGACGTAAAGGGTAACAAGAAAACATTTTACAAATACAAATACAAGCAAGAGGAAGACCCAGGGACAGGGTAGGTCCATTACTAAATGAGGAGGGAAAGATAACAAGAGAAAATGCAGCTAAAGTCTGCCTTCTTGTAGTCATATGAATTATCCCATCAAGTTTCTATGATGCCAATTATGTTGTATCTGCAATTATTCACTAGTATTTCTATGCTTGACCTGAAATAGCAGTGAATGTGTGTTTAGTAAAATGTCATGTGAATATACTGCTCTATTTTATACACATGATTTTTAGTAACAGTCAACACATGAGGAGTGTCACCTATAAACAGAAGTTTGACTGTTGTACAGTCTAATTATGTGTCTTTGCTTTTCAGTATTGAGAAATGGTGCTTGGGAGATTGTCCATTGGGAAAAGGTGTGTATTTGGTTTTTTGTTTTTGTTTTTAGGGATGTAAATTTTATGTTTATACTATCATTTGATACAGTTTCTATATTTTATATCAGAGTAAATGACAGTCATATGAATTAACTTACAAGTATGATGGAAAGCATTAAAATGTTCAGTTTTTAGTAACACTTTCTAGAATATTAAATTTAGCTTGTTTAGTAAAATGTACTTTTAGGCCAAAACCAAATTCCTCATTCAGGCAAAACTGTCATTAATAGTTCAGTGAAAGGTCTGCCTGAATAATATTTCAATGAATGTTTTGCCTGAATGTCTTCAGATTTTGGGATACTGGCATATGGGATATCTGTACAAGTACCTTTAGCATTATTAAAATTAATAGACAAGAAAATAGCTCAGTTTTTATATAGTGAGCAAAGATTAGTAAAAATGTTTTTAAATTTACTTAACATATTTTGCAAAGCTTACCTTGTGTTTAAAATACTAAAAACTTAAGGCATTGTTATGAGGTAATAGAGCAGTGTACTGGTAAAGCTGGGAAACATTCAAAAGTTCTGTTCAAAAAGTATTTCTTCACACAACGGACAGTCAAGCTGTGGAAATCCTTGCCAGAGGATGTTGTGAAAGCCAAGACTATAACAGGATACAAAAAAGTAGATGATAAATTCATGGAGGATAGGTCCATCAATGACCATTAGCCAATATGGGCATGGATGTTGTCCCTAGCCTCTGTTTCCCAGAAGCTAGGAATGGGCAACAAGGGATGGATCACTTGATGATTACCTGTTCTGTTCATTCCCTCTGAGGCACCTGGCATTGGCCACTGTCGGAAGACAGAATACTGTGCTAGATGGACCTTTGGTCTGACCCAATATGGCTGTTCTTATGTTTTTATTAGCAAATGTTTGTCAAAAAAACCCAGCTTTCATAGATCTGTGTAACCTGAGGTTTCAGTAAATTTGATCCAATCAGATCTTTTTTCCCCCCCTGTGGAATCATCTAATTGCAAACAGGAAAGGTTTAACGTCATGAGATTCACATCTCTTTGCATGGGTTACAAATTAGCTGGAACCAGGAGCAGGCATCTGCTGTGATACACAGAATTCTGAGTTTAGGGAAACTGATTTCCTTTTGTGTAACTAGGCTAAATATAAATCTGACTATAGAACGATAATAAGAGTTCCCAGTATCAAGGGCGATTAAAGTGGAATATATTCAATGCCAGGAATACAATGATACTAGGCCTTATTTTAGTGGGATTTGGGCACCTAATACCCGTAGACTCTTTTGAAAATCATTGCCTAAATTTTTAACTGTCTTTTTGGCAAATTGAGAATTTACCTATGCGTAAAAGTTAGAGATAGATGTGTGTTTGACTGTTAACCAATTCCCAGTTTTCTTACAGGTAGATGTTGGAGATATAGTTATAATAAAAGGCAAAGAGTATATACCTGCTGACACTGTACTTCTCTCATCAAGGTAGAGATGCCCACTGATGCTTACAATGTAGAGGCTGGTTTCTCTACCCTGCATTAATTTTGTGATTGCTCCAAGGAAATAAGAAATAAACAGAAATACTCTTTACCTCTCCCATCATTTTACATTTAGTATTGAAAAAAAAATCTGTATTTGGGTATTTAAAATCTTAAACACTTTTTCATGCTTGGCATATATAATAAATAAAAGGAATTGTATCTGTCAGTTTTGTTAGAATTACATTGAGGGGTGTACTAATCCCTTAGGGCAGAGGTGGGCAAACTATGGCCCGCGGGACCCTCCGGCCGAGCCCCTGTGCTCCTGGCCCAGGAGGTTAGCCCCTACCCCCTTCCTCGCTGTTCCCCCTTCCCCGCAGCCTCAGTTCACTGCGCCGCTGGCGCAATGCTCTGGGTGGCGGGGCTGAGAGTTCCTGGGCAGCGCAGCTGCAGAGCCCTGCCTGACCTGGTGCTCTGTGCTGCGCGGTGGCGTGGCTGGCTCCAGCTGGCGGCATGGCAGTAGCGCCGCCATCCACTGGTGCTCCAGGCAGGGCGGTAAGGAGGCAGTTGAGTTCGGGGGGTGGGTCAGGGGGTGTGGGTGTGGATCGTGGTCGGGGCGGTCAGAGGGCGGAGAACAGGGGTCCCGGGGGGCAGTCAGGAAGGAGAGGAGGGGTTGGATGGGGCGGCGGGGGGGCAGTCAGGGGCGGGGGTTCTGGGGGCTGTCAGGGGACAGGGAGCAGGGGAGGTTGGATTGGGCAGGAGGAGTCTGGGGGGGCCGTCAGGGGGCGAGAAGCAGGTGGGGTCAGATGGGGGTAGGGCCGGGCCATGCCTGGCTGTTTCGGGAGGCACAGCCTCCATACAATTTCCGAAACCCAATGTGGCACTCAGGCCAAAAAGTTTGCCCACCCCTGCCCTAGGGGTATTATATTACCAGGACCTTTAATGCATTTAAACTTAATTCTGTTGTTTGGTATAATGCATGGATCTAAATGTTTGACTATATGTCTATTATTGAATTTAGCCAAATTAACTTTTCACTATATTCATAACAAATTCTGTCATTTTTAAAGATACATTGATATTTTGCCTCATACAACAAAAGTCTGTTTTATGAATAGTTGCTAATTTTGATAGTGTAAATTAACACAAAAGTAAATTTGACCATAACAGAGTAACCACCAAATTATCATGAAATTTTACCTATGATATGATGTTTTTATGAACAGAGAATTTATTTTTATTCTTTAATATGTAGAAGTTAAATAGAATATTTGTATATTCAAACCAAGTTTTCAAATTATATAAAGCTTCTGTCTTCAAACATGAAACAAAAACTCTATATTAATCATAACATCAACGCTGCATAAAATCATAAATAGCATAAACAATTATTTTTATTTTAATGAATATTCTTAGAGGTTGTTTATCATCATTTCCTTGGACAGTTTCATTTATGAAATCCAGATTTTACTATGTTAAAGATGCACTTTTTTCAGAATCTGTTTGATCAGGTCACGCGCTATTTGCAGTATTCTAACAAATACTTTGAAATAAGAATTATATAAATGCTTCAGAATAATTTATGTATTTTGATTTGCAGTTGTATGCATCTATTTTCTGATACTGTTTATTTTTTGTATTACCATAGGGCCTAGGAGCCCTAGTAATGGACCAGGATGCTAGGTACTCTACAAACACAGAACAAAAAGTCTGTTCCTGCCCAAATAAACTTAGTCTGTAAACCAAGAGACAACAAATGGATGCAGAAAGCTGGGGGGGAAGGGGTGTAAGTACAAGTAAACGGGCAATATTGGTCCGCACGATAGGCAATGATCTCGGCACACTAGCAGCCTAACAGCTGTCAAATTTTTGGTAGGAATCATGGCAAAGGAGAGTTTTTTAAGGAGGGATTTGTAGATTGATTAAAGGGTAGCTTTGCACTACTGTATGCCTTGGAAATGTGGCAGATGATGTGGCAGGAAGCTGAATGCATTTCACTGGCTTTGATTTGAGAACAATATTGGGAATTCATTGGAGAGATTGGTTGTACAATCTGGAAGTGTGTTGTGCTGCATGGGTCAGCAGACTATGGACTCAGTGATCAGACAGGAACAGCTATAGTGGATCGGCCATGTCAGCACTCTACCCTGAGGCAGAAGCATAAGGTCTATCTTAGACTAGATTCCACCTGAAAGGAAGATAAGACATGGACAACAAAGACCAATCTATTTCAGGACGATCCAGAAGGATGTTGCCATCATGGAGACAATTTATAATGGAGTCAAACATTTTGCTTTGGACAGACAGTGGGCAAAATGGGTTGCCTCATGTGCCTTGAGGCACTAGAAACCCTAAGTCTAAGTTGACAACTTGATCGCGAATGAGAGATGATAGGCCAGGTGGGGATTGACTGTAAAGGACCTTGCAAGTGGCTAGCATTTATAATGGAAGCATTTATAACTTAAAAGAGTGTTTGTGCATGTTTGGAGTTAAACTTTATGCATGTGCTTAATTCATTGAAGTTAATAAACTGTTCTTGTGCCTAAAGTTAAGCATGTGCATAAAGTGTTTGCAAGATTAGGATCTTTTGTAGTCTATAAAAGGTGGTTGGGTTGGAAGGAGTTGAGTTGTTGTAAATTTGGGATTTCTATTAGTGTAGATCATCAGTTAAGACTACCGTTTCCTAATGATAATCTAAAATCAAAAAGAGAGAGAGAGACAGACAGTATATTCCTTAATTACAATCTATGGATTGTTTAATACAAGAAATGACCTGTCACAAAATTAGGGAGAGGAGACAGATTTTCCCCCAAAGAGCCACGTAATAACGATTTACCTTTAAAATGACTTTTTTTTTCTTTTTCTGTATATGATATGAACTTCTCATTTTAATTGTCAAAACAGCTATGAAAAAATAATTTATTGCAATTAATATTATATTAAAATTAAACAAGAAAATAGCTCCTGGCTTTTATATGTTGAACAGAGATCAGAATACTGATTTTTTTTTTTTAAGTCATTAGTCTTTTGTCCATTTTCTGTTTGCTGGAGCCTTTGTGATGCAAGTCCACTCTGAATTTGTCAGTTCAGTCGCAAAAAGATATATCCAGTCTGTATATTAAGATACATAAAATATTGTCAAATGGTCATTATTTTCCAAGCAATATAATATTATTATGGTAGCTCCTAGAGGCAAAGCTCTGCAGTGCTGGGCACTGTACAAACATACAGTATAGAGACCGTACTAAGTGTATTTGGATATTATAATACTTGGGTATCAATAATACTTAGAATCAAAGTTTATAAATTATGATTGGATGCTAATTAAATTGGACTTTTTATCTACATGTAAAGATTCTTGTCCTCCTACCTTTTCAGAAAAAGTTGAATATTACTTCTAATTCTACTGTACCTCTGCTTTGGGACCTTTATATAAGCAGTGATTTGAGAACATAGTATGCTCACATTTTATTTTAACTTCATTATCCATTTTTTCTGAAACTTAGAATTTGTGTTTAAAGTAAAGCAAGCTGGTTGAGCAGCAATTTATATGTTGTCTTCTGCTCTCTGACCTGATTTAAATGGATTTTGAAAAAATTGTCATCAAACGTGTCTATTAACATGTATTGTTTTGTATAATAATTTCAGACTTTGTCTCTTTTTGTCTTTGTCCATTTGATTTATTCCCTTTACTCATTTTTCTGTTCTAATCATTTTTAAACTGGGATATGTAGGTGGCAGTAGGGGAAATAGTGAAAGTGACCAATGGGGAGCATCTCCCAGCTGATCTCATCAGTCTGTCATCAAGGTTAGAATAAACTGGTTGCACATGAAATGTGTATGTGGGTCCTCATGTACCAAATTTGAAAAATGTAGTTCAGTTTTTGTCTGCATAGCTATGTTGATATATCAACTGTCTTTAAAACAAACACATTACAGAGGTGAATTTTATAGAAGTAGAAAAGATTTAGTTCATAAAGATATTTGTGTAGGTTATTGAAATGTATAAATGTATGGTAGCATTCCCAAATACTGAAAATGTGTTTCACTCCTCCCTAGTATATTTTTGTATTATATTCACGGAAAATTTTAAGCAAATTTTCATAAAACAAACTGTCACTGTGAAACCATAGTATAACTTTGCAGTGTTGTACTTTAGGCAAGTTGAGAGGAATACATTTGAACCATAGACAACTCATTGTTTTCAATAAATTATATAATATAACAAATGATTAACATTTGATACATTTTTATAGGACCCTCTGCACAAAATTGGATGTTGCACATTCTGTCCTGCATGTGATGGAAAAATAGCTCCATTCTTGTGTGTAGTGACAAATTGCATGTTACTTTGATATACTTCAGCTGTATACTAGTGTTTGTATTGTGGCTGCATCTTGTTTTGTTTTTCACTAACAAATCAAACAGCCTGCCCTGATCTAACTGTAATCTGTTTATTTTGCATTCTACTAAAATGGTTGCTATTTTGCATGTCTCTTATTTGTAATGTCTTTGCTGCCTTAGCTTTTTCAAAGTGCTTCATAAATGTTTTGTTTATTTTTGACTGTTAAACTAATGAAAAATGCTAGAATTAGACACATGCATTTATTGAATCAGCTATACAAAAACAGTCTAAATGGAAGTCTGTCATTTACATTCTTAGAAAAGTTGCCCAAGAAAAAAATCAATGAGTAATTGAAGTGTTTCTTCAATCTTAAAATAAGAGGTTTGTGATAATTAAATGTTATATTTTAATACTAGCATACAGTCAAAATATGAAGAAGTAATCAATACATTTTAAAGAATTCAGAATATTTGCCGCAAGATAAAGTTAATGACACATTGGCTACTATTCATCATTGATTGAAAACATGCTTTAAACTTTCTATATGTATTTATTTAATAATAATATTGAAATTCCAATTTAATTCTTTAAAAAAGGAGAGTAAAAGCGTTTTCTATTAAAACCTACAAGATTGCAAATCACAGTAGAGATTAAATTCCTATTTATTTACTTCCAGTGTTTTTAATGACTTCCTGGGCCCTTACAAAAACAAAGCTAAATTTCTACCACAGATCTAAATTATTGATTCTGTGCTCCTGTCCAGGAACTGACAGCTGAGTAAAACATTTCAGAAATCTTGAACCATCATTCCTGACTCTGCTGCTTACTCACCATGTGACCTTAGGCAAGTCACTTGATGTTTCTGTGCTTCAATTTTCCCATCTATAAAATGGGACTAATAATGTTTACTCAATTTCTATCTGAAAATGTCTTACTAAGAATGAAAAGTGGTATACAAATGTTTACTGTTATTTATTAGTTAATATTTAAGAGCCTAAGTTTGTTGACATAGGTAATATGGTATAATTACAATACATGACGGGGTGGTATGGTATCAACCACTTATCAGCATAAGTCTGAATAAATGCATGACTCCAGTTGCAATATCTTGCATAAACTCAAACTTGTAGTCTCATTCTTTGAGAACAGGGTTTACATAAAAAGAGGCAAGACATCTTTGGGAGCTCAATGGCAGTATATCAGTTGTACATGTCTGTTATAAAGAAATATACTAATAGACCTTTTGTAAATGAACTTGAAATATCTGGAATATTCTGATCAGCTGTTAAATGTAAATTTGTGAGCACATGTGAACCTTAAATAGGAAGCTTTCTAAGTTTTTGGAAAACTCCAATTATATATACACATTTTTCTTCATAGTTTTGATATATTTATGGCAGACATTTTCTGAAAATGTGAATGACTTAATAATTTTGCACAACTATTTGTCCCTAGGAGCTTTTTTATCTGAAGGCTTTTATTAAAGGAAATGTAATATATAATTATATGTTAGGAGATTACAGAGAGCTTTTACATGTCAGTAAATTGTTATATTTGTTACTGTGATATATTAAAAGATAATTGCTTTATTCTTTTCTAAAATAAGTGAGCCACAAGCCATGTGCTACATTGAAACATCAAATTTAGATGGGGAAACAAACCTAAAAATTCGACAGGTAAGATTGTATATGTTTTCAATATATTAGTTACAGATATTTTAAATATCTGATTGTCTGCTTTCTGTGTACAGTTATTTCAATATAAGGATGTACTGTTGTTTATTAAGAAATATATGAAAGCATGTTTTAGGAGGCTTAATTCTGACAGATTTCACAGAGTGGTGAATGTTAAAGAGGGATTTGAATGTAAAGAGGTTCACAGTGGGCTTGTTAGTGAGTAAAAGGGTAAAATGTTCAAAAGCCCAAAAGTGACTTAGAAGCCTAAGGGGCAGATATTAAAGATTTTTAGGCCCTACATTCTATTTTCAAAAATAACATGGGCATTCAGAAACCTAAGTCTCATTGAGTATCTAAATAGCTTTTTATATGGACTTAGGCTTCTAAGTCACTTAGGCAATTTTGAAAATTTCATCCCCAGGCTTAAAGGATAGTGTGGAAAAAAGCATAAAGACAAAAAGTTAGGAGTAGGCTACAAAGGTACTTGTGATGCAAAATGAATGGGTAGAGAGAGGAGGGGAGCAGAGTTGAGCCTTGAAGGTGACCATGATACGGGTGAACAGATAGTGAGGAAATTGCAGTAGTGATGTAGGGGATGATCAACACAAAGACAAGAATTTTGACTAGAGGGTCAGAAAGGTAGTCAGATTACTGAGATTTTGTAGAGAGAGGGAGGGAATTGTTGACAGTATGGAAATGTGGTGAGATGGAGGAATTTAGATAATGACACACAGATTGTAAATTTGTGTGATTAGGAGAATGAAGTTATTAACAATAGTGAAGAAAGGAAGTAATGGAGAGATGATAGGAAAAGGTTCGCTTTTAGTTACTTTGAATTTGAGATTGAAAAAAGAAAGAGAGTGCAAGAGTGGAGAGATAGCTGAGTCACCTGTATATAAATGATAGTTGATGCTGTGTGTAAGCAGCTGAGGTATTCTAGAGATGAAATTGAGATTTTGAAATTTATGGAAATAGAATCATAAGGTTAGAAGGGACTGCCAGGGTCATCTAGTGTCTAATCCCCTGCCTAGTTGAACATACTCAGTTCCTCAGTCGTTGCTCTTATGGCTTGCATTCCATCCCTTTGATTATCTTTGTCGCTCACCTCTGGATTCTTTTCAGTTAATCTACATCTTTTCTATACATTGGTGACCAAAATTAGACACAGTAATCCAGCTGAGGTCTAACCAGCGCTGAGTAGAGCGGTACTGTCACCTCCCATGACTTGCATGCTGTGCCTCTGTTAATGCAACCTAAAATTAGACCCAGGCTGAGGTTGTGATTTACCACAACTCCCAGATCCTCCTCAGCAGTGCTGCTGCCATGCCAGTTATCCCCCATTCTGTATTTATACATTTGGGTTTTCTTCCCTAAGTGTAGTACCTTACATTTGTCTTCGGTGAATTTCATAATCTATTGTATGTATGTATGTAGAAAAGCTTCCTAAATATAAAGGTATCAATAAAATTTTCAATGCATACTGTACATATATTACTTCATTCTAGAAACTAATGACATGGTGATAATTGTTTTAAATCGTATCTATTCCAAGCTATAGAGCCAGACTGCGACTTCTTAAGCCTTATCTTGCTTTTTTTTTTGGAGAGGGAAAGCATGGTGAAGGAGGACTGCACATGAGTGGCAGCCTGACTACCCCAGAATTTCTCTTAAGAGATCTGCATCATGTTCTCTTTCTGACTATCAGCCTTTTGAAGGATGTGGAATGCATTCTCCTCCATACTGGGCCACCTCCACTGTCTGATGTCCAGGTCTCTTTCAAGAAGCTTGTGCTACCATATTACTGGCCAAGAGCTGAGCCTTTGCTCCCTGATGCCATTCTGTTGGGACCTTCCATGGAGGCCAACATGGAAGGTCCCTTCCCCTGCTGTGCAATGTGTGCAATGCCAGACGATCTATTGTATAATATATAGGTTAACTTATTACTTTATATTGTGTTTATTGTAAAGTACTTTTATAATATAATGTTACAACAAACTTTGTTTACAGGGTTTGCCATTGACAGCGGATATAAAAGACATTGACAGTTTGATGATACTTTTGGGCAGAATTGAATGTGAAAGCCCAAATCGACATCTCTATGATTTTGTTGGAAATATCAGACTAGATGGGCATGGGTACGTAAACATCTGAGTAAAACATTTCAATATATTTTAAAACCTACTATTAAATTGCTTGAATTGTGGCACAAATAGCGGAGTCCTTCTTCAGCTAACAAAGCTTCCTTTTCAACTGAGATTCTAATGTGAAAGGTTATATTTGTGATGCCAGGAACTTTAGGTCATACAGTAAGCAACTTTCAGATACTAATAATATAAATATAAAGCAGTGCTAATTATAAATTCATTCCAAAGATGATTTTTGAAATCTATCTTAATCACTCATCCTGCTAATCTTTTCCATTCCCTCATGCTTTAGTTGCGGAATCTCTATTCTACAAGTTGGATATAAAAAGGTCTCTTGGGTTGTGTCTGGAATGGACCAAATCCCTTAGTGTGTACATCTAAATTCTTGTTTAATTTGACAAAAACACATTAAGTCAAATTGTGTTCAAGAGAACTGTGTCTGAGGCCAGGTCTACACTAACCCCCTAATTCGAACTAAGGTACGCAACTTCAGCTACGTGAATAACGTAGCTGAAGTTCGAAGTACCTTAGTTCGAACTTACCTCGGTCCACACGCGGCGGGCAGGCTCCCCCATCGACTTCGCGGTACTCCTCTCGCCAAGCTGGAGTACCGCAGTCGACGGCGAGCACTTCCGGGTTCGACTTATCGCGTCCAGACAAGACGCGATAAGTCGAACCCAGAAGTTCGATCGCTCGCCGCCGAACTACCGGGTAAGTGTAGCCAAGGTGTGAATGTCTGCCTGTTTTTTCATTGTAACTCAAAAGGTATTTATCTAAAAATAGTCTAAGTGTGGTTTCAATACACAGTTTTGCAGAGTAGCTTAATGGAAGTTCCCAAGATACATGATGCTTACAAAATGTAATATGGAGTCTGTTGTGGTGTAAAAACAAGTCTGGCTTATTAGTGTGACAAAATGAACCTCTACATTCAGAATAGCCCAGTTTTCTCTTCCCCAAGTCTTATTTTATAGGCTCTCTGTTTCTATAGTTGAAAGTTTGAGAGGTATTTTATTCCTCTGTATACAATATTTTTCCTGTTTACATTTAGTGATAATGTGTTTCATTTAAGAAGTTGTCTGGGGGAAGGCGGTTGATCCTGTAATCAATTTTTAACAATTTTTTGTTTATATTTCATTTTTATTTACTGATTTCTTACAGATGCATTCTTGGAGTTTTCAGTTGCAAGAGTGTGGATCTTTTATAATTCTACTGTACTTGTCGTTGAAGAGCAAAACACTTACCTATAACACTGCTCTACAGCCAAAATGCTTCTGAAATAAATGTAGTCAAACTTTACTAATTCTGGGTCACTGAGAACGAAAATGATGCTTAAAATTGTTGATTGGCTCTAGTTTTCAAGATATGCTATTGGGTCAGTATATACGACCCTTGACTTGAGAATGGCAGAGGATAAGTGACTTATAAAGGGAAGGGATCTCAATTTAAACCAGAAATGACTAAAATACATCTTTGACTGGATCTATGAATAAATCTATGACTGGGTTTGGACAGTACTTGCTTTTTAGGCAAAACAATGAAGGATGCAATCTGAAGCTGGTATTGCGTCATACATGATATGAATTGCATCATGTTATTCCTAGAAGTCATGGATGATGCAATCATAACGAAGCTTACATCACTCTGCTGAACAAATTGCCCTATATCAGCTCTAGAAATCATACAGTGTCGTGCTCTCTTATTTGTCAGTGTTTGATTTTGCAAAGGGACACATTTCTGTTTAGCCAAAGTGAGTAGAGATGCCTCATACTTGTGTGAACAGTGCAGATAACTTCTGCTATGTTTGTGGTGAAGTGACTTTTGCATCACAAAAGCGCAGTATAACCACTATGGTTAAGAAAGCCTATCACCTTTCTTTTGGCTGCAAAATTGGAGATCAGGACAAGAGGTGGGCCCCACACATATGCTGCAACACTTGTGCAACAAATCTTCGCCAGTGGTTGAACAGGAAAAGGAAATCTATGCCTTTTGCAGTGCCAATGATTTGGAGAGAGCCAACAGATCATACCAGCAATTGTTACTTCTGCATGGTGCCTCCAGTTGGGAAAGGTGTGTCAAAGAAGAAAAAGTGGACTGTGCATTATCCAAACATTCCATCAGCTATACGCCTAGTACCCCACGGAGAAGGACTGCCGGTTCCTGATGCACCAGAATCATTCTCACTTGAGTCAGACGAGGAAGAGGAAGAGGATGAAACTTCTGGTCCTGAACCATCAATGTCACAGGACCCACATTTTCTCCCATCCTCTTCCTCTGAACCACACCTCATAACACAAGGTGAACTGAATGACCTTGTCAGGGATTTGGAACTACCCAAGAGTAAGGCAGAGCTATTGGGCTCCAGACAACATCAGTGGAATCTCCTGGCAGGTGACGTTAGGGTTTCCATGTTCCGTGACCGTCAAAAGGATCTTGTCCCATTCTTCTTCATGGAAGGTGATCTTGTAGCCTGCAACAACGTCAATGGTGTGATGGCAGCCCTCAACATCGTTCACGATCCAGATAAGTGGAGACTGTTCATTGATTCATCGAAGACGAGTCTTAAAGCTGTTTTACTGCATAATGGCAATGTTTTGCCATCAATTCCAGTTGGTCATGCAGTCCATATGAAGGAAACCTATGACAACATGAATCAACTTTTGAGGTGCATAAACTATGACCAACATGAGTGGCAGCTTTGTGGCGATTTGAAGGTTGTTGCTCTCTTGCTTGGTCTGCAGACTGGATATACAAAGTACTGCTGTTTTCTCTGTGAATGGGATAGTCATGCAAGAGATTCCCACTACATCAAGAAAGATTGGCCACTCTGACAGTCATTGGAGTCTGGGAGGAAAAGTGTTCAGCATCCACCACTTGTTGAATCAAGGAAGATTTTGTTACCACCCTTACACATCAAGCTGGGTCTGATGAAGAACTTTGTCAAGGCCATTGACAAAACTTTCAAGTACCTCCGTGGAAAATTTCCAAGGTTAAGTGAAGCTAAGATAAAGGAAGGTATCTTTGTTGGTCCTCAGATTCGTGAACTTCTTCGAGAGGATGCATTTGACCATGCACTGCGTGGCAAGGAAAAGACGGCATGGAAAGCCTTCCAGTTAGTGGCAATAAATTTTCTCGGAAACAACAAGGCAGACAACTACAGGTTGTTGGTGGAAAACCTCCTTAAGGCATACAAAAACCTTGGTTGCAACATGTCACTAAAGATACATTTTTTGCACTCTCATCTAGATTTTTTTTCCACCAAACTGCGGAGCAGTGAGCGATGAGCACGGTGAGCGATTTCACCAGGACATTGCAACAGTGGAGAAATGCTATCAGGGCAAATGGAGCCCATCAATGCTTGCAGACTATTGCTGGCCAGTGACAAGAGATGCTCCATTTAATGAATACAAAAGACAAGCCAAGAAGCGCCGAGTAGACACTGAATAGGACTAAACTATGTACAGAATAGATTTTTGCCGTTTGTTTCATAATAAATTTTATTTATATAAACCTTTTGCTGATTCTTAAAGTGTTACATAAACAGGACAGGTGAAATATTATCATGTAAAGCAACCATAAACACATGAAAAGACCTAGGTTTACAATTTATGATTAAAACTCTACTATCTACACAATATACATAGACATAAAATGTAAAAACTTAAATATCTTAGAAACAGTAGCCAATCAGTTATTTTAATTGTCATATTTGAATTCAGCACATCAAAATACATAATAAATAACACATTTTATCTCTGAAGCAGACGACTTCTCAAAAATTGTAGACTAGTGTAATGCTTCTCTGAAGGTAATCATTATAATAGATCCACACATCCATCCTCTTTCCTGTCAGGAAAAAAGTGTATTTTTGTTCTAAATTTCATTAAAAAAAATTCTTTAATTTGGTTAAAGCAGAATGTTGAAAGTGCTACTGGCTGTTATGGCTCAACAGCATGTAGCAGCATGCCATCTGCTGGTAAAGCGATTTAATATTTCAGAAATTTAATTTTGGAGTTTTTGGAACAAGCTTTATGTGCAGAAGGATAGTTCCAAAAGTGTGGCTCTAGTGTAATATGTACCTTCAGAGAACAAGAATTATAGGTAAATATTTTTTTCTGGATCCTGACCTCTTCCCTGGTGTAACAAATTTGCTTTGTACGTCTTCCTGCAAATACTAGAAGTAGGTCAGACTTGTCCACCAGCTTTAAGGGTTTGGTCAGGCCCCTTTTGCTTTTGTGCCAGATTCTGTACCTCTCACAGGGCAACTGGAGTAACAGTTTGATGTTCCCACATTATCAATTACAATCCTTAGCTTTTTGAGCTGGTTTGGGGGCATCAGTGATCAAAATGTTTCCCCCCTTTTTTCCACTCCATTAGAAAGCAGAAATTTCAGGGACTCCAGTCCCTGAGTGGGATCTCCCGATGGGCTCCTTCTTTCTGTTTTTTCCCCCACTATGGTAGAGCAAGCCAAAGAGGGCAAAGGCAAGAGCTAAGAGGTGCTCCAACTGACGAGGAAATCCTCTCAGTAGCCTCTGAAGTGGAGCTCCACCACAATAACTCCACTCTGTGGACCCTTGTTATGCCTCAGGATGGCCTTCAAAGTTGGATGGCTTGTTGACCTCTGAATCCTCTTTTAACCAGCAACACTCCAATGAAGACACTTCCACAAGGGCAAGTCAGCCCTCTTCAGTTCTTGGGATTTGGCAAAATACTGTCAGTCAAAAATTTGTCAAGGGTAAGTCAAAACTGTCCTCAGGCAGTCTATAAAGGAAGACGCATCCCAGATTCTAAAAAAAGGGTGTCTGAATCACTTGGAAAGTACATGGCATATTTTCTCCCTTCCTTTCTTCCCAATCATAAGATCTGGGTTCTCTGGGGATGCTTCCTTACATTGCCCCTCTACTTATGTATCAGATGATATGATGTGCCATTACCTAGTGTGGTAAGGCCCAAAAGGGAACAACAGAAAAGAAAAGAGACCAGTGACCTGACTTGGGAGACCCCACAAAAGAAGGTAAAAAGCACTGCAGATCTTTTTCAACTTCCATGAGCTTTGGCTCTTCCCTCAAAGAGGAGGGGAGCTCTTGACTTTGGGTCATGAAAACTCCACGCTAGCTTTAGGAGGAAACCTACTAGCCTCTTCTGCAAAGTTTGTCCCCCAGACATGTTTGAAACCATGAGGAGTAAGATGGTGGCCACCATTAAAATCTGGCCAAAAAAATAGGATGAGGAAGTTAAAATCACAAGCAAATACCTGCTATCCAAAACAAAAACAACTTTACCATCCCGCTTCATCTCTCCTTTGAAGAGCATTAGTTAGGAATAGGAAATACTTGATAAGGAAAAAGGGTTGGTCACTAAGCCCTGAAATTCTACAGGATCATAAAACCCAAAGGTTCAGACTTCATCCTCCCAAGTATCAATGCAGTAGTTTCAACTCTGGCAAAAAGACAGGTTGATGGGGATGGATTTCATTTTAAATAATCCTCTAACTGGAGCGTCTACCTTCCTGTCTAGAAGTGACTTCAAAGCGTCTTCAGCAGCCTTACAGCCCTACTGGAAACAATGTGCTTTGCTAGCGCCATTGTGTCCTGTTGCAGAGACCTAAAAAATCTTAACCCCCAGAAACCGGACAAATTCAATACAATACTTAAGAAAATCCTTAGCTACTACAATTATAATGGATGAATTCATGGACCCCATGAGACTGCCAGTGAGATATCTGGCTACTAACTTGGTAGTCAGACCCCAACTTTGGCTTAAGACTCAACAATTGATAACTATTCATAGCAAATCCTTTGTGGCTCAAAATTGTCATGTTCAAGGTGAAGCTTGGTGAAGTAGTATTTAACACATACAAATCAAAGAGTTTGCTCTTCAGTCCAAGATCAAGAAGGACAACAAGTCATCGTACAAAGGCAGAAGTTTCCTTCATTCATATGCAGAATAAAAGTATGAGAGAGAGAGAGAGAGGGGACTACACTTATTCTATAGGTAAGACCAGGGTCTGAAACTATTGAGGGAAGCTCAGCTCAAGGAATGACTCCAAATCGGTCTTCCAGTCCAAACAGTATGATTGTAAAGAGTCTGTCTCGATCCAGAAATAGATCTAAGAGGCAGGATATCCTACTTCTCATTCAGGTAAGTACAAAATCATCCTGGTGGAAATCTTGCACCTCCTACAGCTAAAAGCAATAGAATCCGTTTATAGAAGATGATTAGGTTTCTGTTCCATATCCTTCATAGTAAGGAAAAGATGAGAAAGAGTCTGTGTAGTCTTAAACCTCTTAAGGCTTAACTGATTAATGAAGATGACAGGATTCAGGATAGAGACTTTAACTTCCATCACAGCATTCAGTCTCTTCAGCAGCTTTGCTAACATTGGTAGATCTGGCAAAAATGTATCTTCATATTCAAGTCAAGCCCTTCATTTGGTAGCAGTAGAAATTTCATGTGGTGAAAATAAATCCTCCTTTTGTAGTCTGGACCCCAAAATCATGAACAAAGCTACCATCTTCTAATGATGCAGGAAACATTTGGGCTGCCACAATGTAAAGGGAATGGATTCCCCACCATCACAGCTCCTATTTCTGCAGTAAACAGTATTATACACACAGGCTTATCCAAGTCTCTGGTAGAGTAGCTATAACACTGAGGTTGCCTAGGGCAGCCTATCCATCCAAATCAATAGCTAAGTGTATATTTCTTCCTTTGCATAAAGACATGCTTCCTGCTGGTAATGATGCTGGCAAGAAAAGTCTCCAAAATTACTGCTCTTGGAAAATATGATTCTTACTGTATCTTCCATGAGAACAAGGTCCGCAAGATCTCAACATTTAAAAGACAAAGCATGGCACATGCTAGGTATGAGACGAGCAGTTACATTTTATCTTGATGAGACCAATCAATTCAAGAAAAAAATATCCTCATTCACTTTCTTTCAAGTGAGTGCCTTGGCTTAAAAGTGTCCAAATGCTCCAATGCTGTGTGGAACAAGAGCTATATCACTGATTTTTTTAATCCAGGGGGAAAAAAGCAGTTCCAGAAGGGATCAGAAAACGTGCTCAATATGCTCCACGTCTGTCTCCTGGGCAGAAAATGTGTTAGTGACTACAAAGCTGGCCCCTGCTCATTTATAAACACTATTTTAAGAAGTACTACAGCTTGACCATCATTTCCTAGAAGAAATATTCTTTATCATGAGGGTGCTCCAAGTGGAGGTTCCAAAGTAAATTACTGTTATTACCCTTAATTTTAGGGAAAGGGGTACATGTTTCTCTGTCTTCTCTTTCCTTCCTTACTAATTTTTCCTTACTTGCTCTCTCTGCATTTCAAACATTTCAGACTGGGGAAGAGGAGAGGGCAGGATCCACAATGGAAAATTTGTTACTTGCTGATTCCCTTACTGAGGTTGACCTCATCCTCCATCTTCCCCATCCAAGATAATTTATTGGAATATCTCTACAATCGTTTTTACAGGGTCTATGTATCATATATAAACCAGAGTAGTAAGGCATTGTCATTAACAAGTTTATTTATACTCTACTACTAATTTACTGATTTCATACAGCTGTGGAGATACTCATCTGAAGTTAGGGAGCCACCTCATTGACAAGTCTGAATTGCATCTAGTATTTACAAAAGGAAATGTGAAGTGATTGGGGGAGATGTTAGTCCCATAAAAAAATAATCAGGTAACAAGTTTTCAGTTTTACTAGGAGCCTGAGCTATGGTATATGTCATATCAGTCATCTAAATCAACAGTTCTCAACCAGGGGCCTGGGGCCCCCTGGAGAGTAGCGAGTAGGTTTCAGGGGGTCCGCTAAGCAGGACTGGCATTGGACTCACTGGGTCCAGGGCATAAAGCTGAAACCCAACCGGAAGGGCTAAAGCCTTGGGTGCCGAGCCCCACCACTCAGGGCTGAAGCCAAAGGCTGAGCAACTTAGCTTTGCAGGGTCCCCTGTAGTGTTGGGCCCTGGCAGTTGCCCTGCTTGCTACCCCCTAATACCGACCCTGGCTTTTATATGTAGAAAAACCGTTGTAGTGGCACAGGTGGGCCACAGAGTTTTTGTAGCATGTTGGAGTGCCTCAGAAAGAAAAAGGTTGAGAACCCCAAACTAAATCCAAATGGTCTCAAATACAAATTAACAAAAATCTGTATATTTCTAATGTACAAAGTGCTGCTATATGAAGAATGCTATTGAAGTACATACTTTAACTGATACAGATAATGTCAGCTTGTTTTGCTATCCCTAAGTAAAGAACATACAAAAAATTAAAAAAATCAGGTTACTTTAAATTTTAAATAGGATCATGTGTATAAAGGTTATTTGTTCATTGGATATGCTGGTGGTGGAATGGCCTAAAATGTGATAGTTCAAAGAAAATGATTGGAATTATTTAAGAATTAATTTAGAAAATGAAATTCTTAAGTGTGGATGAATTTCAGTTTACAAATACACATGACTCCTTCTCTGAAGATATTCCTCGTGATATTATACAAAATAAAGAAAAAATTATAATATTAAGTGTTACTTTCAAAATGCCCATTTAATAGTCCTGTATTTAGTGACATAGCCAATATTTTACGAAATGACTAGTGATTTTGTGAATCCCTACGTTTTGCAGTGCTCACCCTGAGATGCTTAACAGAGGTCTGATTTTTTCAATTAGTGTTGAGCACCTGCCCTCTGAATCAGGCCGCTTCAATGTGTTTCAAGGGAGGCACTGAAAATTACTAGTTTCTTTTGAGAATTTAGCTCATACATTGTGATGACTACTGACTGCTGCTTACTTTTATTCCTTTTAAAGTGATGAGTTACAGTAACTCCTCACTTAAAGTCATCCTGGTTAACGTTGTTTCGCTGTTATGTTGCTGATCAATTAGGGAATATGCTGATCAATTAGGGAATATGCTCGTTTAAAGTTGTGCAATGCTCCCTTCTAACAGTTTGACAGCCACTTGCTTTGTCCACTGCTTGCAGAAAGAGCAGCCCCTTGCAGCTAGCTGGTGGGGGCTTGGAACCAGGGTGGACTGGCCGCCCTCCTATCAGCCCCCCCATCAGCTCCCTGCTCCCCTAAGTTCCATGTGCAGCAGCTGCACAGCAGGCTAGCAATTGCAGCTGTCCCACCCCCCACTGCCATGTGCTGCTCCTGCTCTCTGTCTTGGAGCTGCTCCGCGAGACTCCTGCTTGTTGTGTGGGGGGGAAGGGAGGAGGAGGGGGGCTAATGTCAGGATGTCCCCCTCCCCTCTGCTCCTGCACCCCGCTTACCCCATCTTCCATAGAGCACGGGGGGGGGGACACACAACAGGGCTCAGGATGGAGGGAGCTTGCTGGCAGCGGCTGGTCTCAGCAAGCTGATCTAATTAACAAGGCAGTGTACTTAAAGGGGAAATGCGCATCTCTCTCTCTCACTCACAGTGTGTGTCTCTGTCTGCGATACTGTCTCCCCTCCCTCCATTCCTGTTGCTGTGTAGAGTGTGAGAGTTAACCCTTGAGGGCTCAGCCAATTGCTAGTTCATCATTTAGCAGTAAGGCATTCCTTGGGAAATATCCCACCCTCTGACTCCTCCACTCAACCAAGCTTCACAATCATCATCACTGTGTACCAGTATTAAATTGTTTATTTAAAACTTATACTGTGTATGTGTTACATATAATATAGTCTTTTTTGTCTGCTGAAAAAAAATTCCCTGGAACCTAACCCACTCATTTACATTAATTCTTATGGGGAAATTGGATTCGCTTAACATCATTTTGCTTAAAGTCGCATTTTTCAGGAACATAACTACAACATTAAGTGAGGAGTTACTGTATTTTATTCTGATAAAATATGAAATTGCTTCCTTCCAGTACTGTTCCACTGGGACCTGACCAAATTCTTCTACGAGGCGCTCAACTAAGAAATACCCAGTGGGTTCATGGAATAGTTGTCTATACTGGACATGATACAAAACTCATGCAGGTTTGTCATTTAAATGTGGATATTTTATAAATTCTCTATTTTATTAGGTTTTGATACCATTATTGTTACACAAAAGCCATCTTTACTCTTGGTCTTTAAAGTTTTAAGTTAAAGAGACCAGAAGATCTGTCTATTTTAGTGTTGGCTTCAAGGTAATAGTTAAAATATAGTCTATTTGTAGCAAAGCTGCTTTTTTGTGAGTTAGATTGAGTAAAATCAAGATGTATTTCTTCTGTTGGCTACATAGACGGTTACCAAGCATTTATCCTTGGAAAAATGTTTTTTCAGTTGCAGGCATGTCCTTATTCTTTTTAAATGTATGTTTAAAATGGCATTTTTTATCAATCTGGATCATTGTAGTTTGCCTGATAATCTTTGTATGATTTTCTGTCTGTTTTCTAAACTGTCTTATTGCATGCCTTCCTCACAGCATAGAAGGAAGAATACTTTTATGAACACAGTGTGAAATTAATTCATTTGAAAGTTAAGGGGGGGAGGGGCGGAATGTCAAAACCCCAAAATATCATGAGTTTTTTTTTTTCCTGGTATCGTTTTGAATATCACAACTGATCTGTAGTTGTCAAAATAAATGAATGCAATCAGTTTAATGATGCATTATCATTTATTCATTTTCCAATTTGCAAAGTTCAGTCATTTGAAATGGATTTCTCCACCTTTAGTGTTTGTAATCAAGTTTCTTCTGTACTGAGGTGGTTTTTTGTAATGTTACATTTTACTACTAGCTGCTGTTATGATTATTCTCTAAGATCAGATATAATGCTCAGGATAAATATTATGCAATTTATACCAATATTATGCAGTTCATCTCTTCAGAGAAATGTGTAGAAAAAGACACAACAGGATAGTATGAAAATATTGGAGAACTACACGTGTACCTCATTTTATACTTAATATTTACAATTTTCTTTTCACAGAATTCAACAAGCCCGCCTCTTAAACTATCCAATGTGGAACGAATTACAAATATTCAGATCTTGATTTTGTTCTGCATTCTTATGGCCATGTCTTTAATCTGTTCTATTGGTTCAGCTATATGGAATCGAAGGCATGGCCAAAGGGACTGGTATCTCAATCTAAACTGTAAGCACTAAAATAATTGTATTAAATATTTTGTTGTCCAAATGATACTTGCATAAGTTCCATAATTGAAAAATAGGACAGTAAAACATTCATCTTGTATATTTACATTTTGATTTTATGACAGTATCCATCTTTATTTACCATATATATTGACTATAGATTTATCAAAGCTGGTGTAAAGTGTTTACTGGCCATTTGAGCCTCTTGCTAAGTTCAATGAATGGTGAATTCACCCCAGGAAGGGAAGCTGGTATTTTTGCCTCTACCGTCTTCCAAGGGTCTGTTAAGAAGCAACTTTAAATCTTCTCTGCCCCCTCTCCCTCATGCTGACTTCTTCCTGACCCTTAACATTTACTTTCCTTGTGCCCTTCCCCCAGTAAGTAAAGTTGTGGCTTTATGCTACATCATACCCTTCCATATGAGGGTCTGATTGTATCTCAGCCTTCAGTTGTTTGTCTCAATCACGTAAGGAGTATGATCTTTAACAGGCTGCTGTTAGAGGAGAGAGGAAAGAAATAGGTCTATAGGAAACCCTATGACACATTTCAGTGGGCAGCTGGCCTAGCAGCATGCATGAAGTACTGATAGCCTTCGAGCCTTCAATTCCATGAGCAATGAGTCAGGATAGCTGATGGCAACAAGGGAACTAGATCTAAAGGAAGCCTTTGTGATGCACTGTGGTGTGTAGATGCTCAGTCATATGAGCTCCAGACTCTCCTTTAGTAGCATGGCTGACCCCAGCAAGGAAACCAAGGCAGCAAGACTTCAGTTCATCCTGGCCAGTTGCCATCCTCTTCTTCCCTCTCTTCTTTTGAAGCACCTGACTTTGAATCCAAAGTCCTTGGATCTGAAATCAAAGTATAGCACTTAAGGTTTGTCTTTACCAATAAAGAAACTGCAGGATCGTAAATTGAAGCCAAGCTCTTAAGTTTTGACTTGACTCTGTAAGAAGCCATTTATTCATGTTTAGGATGAGTTTGGGTTTACGGAAAACCTTAATTCCTTTCTCTGTTGTATTGAAGAAGAAGAAGAAGAAGAAGAGAATAAACTGCTCAAAATGTTTTTAAGCTGAGATGTACATAAGCAGTTCTCCAAATATTACAGAAAGTGATCTAGATCCACACAGCCCTTGTTCTGATCAATAAAGACTTTGTTGGTTTTAAGTGAGGTATGTTTTAAGTGAGCAAGCAAGCATTGAGCTAATGTTCAAAGGCCTGTGACCAATATAGTCTCATGCATTCCCCAAGATGGATGTTTTTGACAGAGCTGCTCAAAACAGCCCTTCCATTGGCCCCAAAGACAAGTTACAAGATGAGTATGATTTCTAGAGGATCCATGAATCATGATTTTGGATCTCAGATCTGTGAATCTTGTCCACTCATAAAACATCCTGGAAAGGTGAATAGGATCTTCTTCCTTTTTGATTGCTGTTACTTTCTGGCTCTGAGTGTCCTGATTCAAGACTACTTCTTTGGCTGTCTGGAGCTATAATGCTTGAATGGTCAGCTTTTTGTAGGCTGGAACATGCAGCTCCAAAGTGCCACATGACCCTGATTATGTAAAAGGGTGATTTTTTGCAAAGAATGCACATTAGAACTGAAATAGAATCCAGATTTCCATCTCCATAACACCCCAGAATATCTAGCTGATTAATGGAATACTCTCTTGAGAACTTTCCAGGAATTGAGAAGGAGGAAGAACAGAGAAACAACAACAGATTATGATGTCTGTGCCATCACTTCATACTACTTTGGATTATTCTGCTCGCTGCTTCTTCCTCCACTTCTGAGGATTCTATGCATTTTCAGGACATAGCAACTGAACTGCAACATAAGAGGCTATGAAGAGTTGCTCTTTGTTTCTGAAGAAGTTTGAGCTATTTTACATTCATCTTGCCTCTGGCACAATACTTGTATCAGCTGCTTCTGAGAAAGATGGAGGTCCTAAAGTCTTATAAGGCTACTCTGCACTATGAATTATGGGTGTGATTCCCCTGTTCACGTACACATACTCAAGGTAGTGCAATAAGAGCTAGTGCAAGTTTAAATAGTAGCGTAGCCGCGGTAGCATGGGCAGTGGCAGCAGGGGCATGGCTGAGCTGTGCCGAGTATGTACCAACCATTTTCAAGTTGGTTTGTCTGCTGCACAGCGCAGCCTTGTCTCTGCTGCTGCTACCTGTGCTACTGTGTCTACACTGCATCATTAGCCTGTTAAAGACAGATTAATAAATTTTTTGCTTTCAAAGAGACTGATCACTGCTGTGGAGCTCTGACATAGTGGTGAGCATGATTATAAATGGGTGAGTAAAAAGTGGTGTTAGGTATCTGTAAAAACTCTTCTGGAAAATGAATTTTAAAAGTTCATTTCTAGTATTTGTCTAAACATAGCTAATCATTGGAACTGTTTAAATGGAAAAGTAGTGTAAAACTGTTAGTCAGTTAAGGTTGGTCTTCACTACGGGGAGATTGATTCAGCAGGAATCGATTTAGTGGGTCTAATAAAGACCCACAAAATTGATGTCAGAGTGCTCTCTGGTTGACCCTGGTACTCCAGCCCTCCAAGGAGGGTAAGGGAAGTAGACTGGAGAGCATCTCCTGTCAATGCAGTGCAGTGAAGACACCGGGCTAAGTTGACCTAAGCTATGTCAACTCCAGCTACATTATTCATAACTTAGGTCAACTTACCCCGTAGTGAAGACAAGCCCTTAGTTACATTTTACACTGTTATTCTAGACTTTGTGTGCATATATGTAAATAAGCAAATTATATTGCGGAAGAGGTTGGGCATGTTGATTTTTTAATAATGTAAATAGATAATGAACTGCTGGTGGATGCAAGTCAAAGTTTGGACTTTGTATCCAGAAGTGTGTTTATGGAAGCCTACCCTAACCTGTTTGATTTAGGAATCAGCTTTGAAATGTCATGTAAACATGCTTCTTTGTGAAATTTCCGGTAAAATCATGCTTCTGTGCATTCTGTAAAAACCATGAAGATACTGTTTCTTATAGTATCTTGCTGCTTTACCTTTAACTACTGGAGGAGTGAGGATGTGTAGAGGAGGTATTAGGATGTGTTCTCTCCTCTCCCACAATTCTCACTGTTTAAAAAAAATTCTCAAATTTAGAAAGTTCATATTTAGAGTAAAGCAGTAGTTCTCAAACTTTTGTACTGGTGACCCCTTTCACACAGCAAGCCTCTGAGTGTGACCCCCTTATAAATTAAAAACACATTTTTATATATTTAACACCATTATAAATGCTGGAGGCAAACGGGGGTTTGGGGTGGAGGCTGACAGCTCGTGACACCCCGCCCCCATGTTATAATCGCGATCCCTGAGGAGTCCCAACCCCCAGTTTGAGACCCCTGGAGTAAAGGTTCAGTTGGTTCTTACTTGATTCAAACTGGTTTGATCTTCCTTACAAAGCACATGCAAAAATGTAAGGCTATATCTTAAAAAGCAGATTACCTGATTTTTTGCTCTTTAAAGTTGGAGAAAAATTGTTATGTAAATTAAAACTGCATTTGATCACAACTGAGACCATATCTTCCATGTAATTTACAGCCTTACAATATGGATTAGGAAGTGTTATTACCATAGTAATGTTTCAAAATATCTAAAGAACTTCTATCTGTATATAAAAAAGCCAACAAATGTGGCTGTGAAAATGTTATCTGTTGTTTGCCTAACCAAAACAGTGTTTAATTTTACAAGTGCTTTCTTTTATTTTAACAGATGGTGGAGCTAACAATTTTGGACTGAATTTCTTGACCTTTATCATTCTCTTCAATAATCTCATTCCAATCAGTTTGTTGGTTACACTAGAAGTTGTTAAATTTATCCAGGCATATTTCATAAATTGGGTAAATATGACATTTATTGTGGCTTACACTGATTTCTAAAACCAAATACTATCACTTGTTTGTGAATCATGATAGGCAGTTCATTTCTATAATAAAAATCTTTTTCTCTTAATTTTTCTTTAATCTTTTTTGTTGAACATAAGTCCACATTTTAAAGCATGCAATATTAATCACAGTATCATAGAAACCTGAAATGTACTTGATCATTTAGTGCTTCCTTGCAGACTCAGGATTTTTTTCTGCATCACATTTCCAGTGTTTTGTTCTTTCCAGTTTTTAAATGTTCCAGGCAATAGGACTTTGATTAGACCCCCTGAAAAAACTATTCCATGGTCTAATAGATAGATCTCTTTCAAGAAGTTTTTCTAATATTCAGCCTAAATTTTCTCTCTCTTAATTTGATTCACTTTCTTCTGATTATGCATTCTGGTACCACCCTGAATAAATTCTCTCCCTTCTGGTGCTTACCTCCAAATATGAATAGACCATTATGCCCCCTTTTAATAATCTCATAACAAGCTATAGGCTTTTGCTCTTTTACTTTTATTTGTTTAAGTTCAGCCCCTTGATGATTTTGTTTCTTTTCACTGACTTCTGTTTAGTTTGAGTCTTTTTGAAAATAAGGTGCCCAAAATTGAAAGAAAAATTCTAGCTGTGGGCTCACAAATTGCATGATCTTGTTCCTTGGTCAAATATGTAAAAATAAATATATGTGTGTGTGTGAGATGTGATGTGTAAAATAAATGTGTGCGTGCATGTGTGCACGTATGTATGTATCTAATGTGTATGTACAGTTGCATATTTGAGATTTGCATGTAGATTAAAAAACAACAAACTTTTTTGTAATACATCAACTATTATATTATATTGGTTCATTTTATGTTAGTGCCAAAATGTTACAAGCATTTTGCAACAAGGAAAGAGGACAAAATGCAGTGGCCGCCTTGAATATCTCAAACTCCGAAAGACAAAAACTGACAGAGATTGGGGAAAGTGATTAAAACATTTAAGCAAAATGGTTAATGTGATGACCAGCACACACACAAGCAATCCAAACAGGTTACAGTTTGGAAATTCCTAGTTAGGGCAGAGTTAAGGTTGAGTCCATTATGGTGACACCATGAGAGGAAAAAAAGAGAGGAGAGAGAATCTGTGTCTTTAAAAATCAGTTGAGTCTAATATGAGACTACAAACATTAAAATGCCTTAAACATAACCATAAGGCTTTTGCACATAATCAGTGCAGGACAATTAAGATTATTTAGGAGTCTTAACAGGGCATTTCCATATTTTAATATGTTTCAATTTTTTTAAGTTTAAACTTAACTCTGATATTTTTTTAGTTCATGTTTTGGTTTTGGGTTTTTGTTTTAATAATTATAACATCCCTGTAATATATTTTACCCTAAGTTACTGAGATGTACTCTCAACCTAAACTCCGTTTCAATATATCTTTTCTCAGGGAATACACCTCTACCCTGATATAACGCTATCCTCGGGAGCCAAAAAATCGTACTGTGTTAAAGGTGAAACCGCATTATATTGAACTTGCTCTGATCCACCGGAGTGCACAGTCCCGCCCCACCTCCCCGGAGCGCTGCTTTACCGCGTTATATCCGAATTCGTGTTATATCGGGTCGCGTAATCGGGGTAGAGGTGTATTTACCTTAGTACAATGTGTAAATGCCTTGCTGTGTTATACATTCTGTATCTAAGAAATATAGCGGAAAAGTCGATACTCTAATATGGTAATTTTTAAAATTTTCAGTGGTACCCTTTTTAGATATATTGATACAGTTACTATCCCATATATTGATCACTAAAATCATCTGAATAAAAACTCTCTAAAGTCTAGTATAAGTCATTAAATTAGTTTAAAAGATGAAAACATATTTCTATTTCAGAAGACTTTGTACCGATCTGATTGTATATGCAAGTTTTTCAGTTGAAATAGATGACATAAACATAGATAATTTATAGTCAGGTTCAATACTTCTGTCCTTGGTCAGATACTATAGTTATAGGCTTAGAAGGATTAGATATTTATTGTTAAATGTCAGTAAACTTCAATTTCACTGTATACATACTAGGTGACAAAAATATTAATAATAATTTACACATCAGCAAAGTAAGAAAAATGCCGCATGAGAATTTATTAGAGTTTTATTTAGGGATTTGTATGTTTTGATATATGACGTTGATAATTTGTGATTTAATGTTTATAAAGCTTTAACCTTTTGAGTCTTAACATCTACTGTCATTAAATAAATATTGTCTACCTCCCCCATTGTTTAACACTCCCCAGAATTTCCCACAATTGAGAATTTAAATCGATAAAAGTAGGGAAAAATGCTTAAAAATAAACATTGATATCCATTGTATTATAAAAAAACTGAATTCTGCCACCTATATCTATCTATCTATATCTATATCTATATCTATAGATATAGATATAGATATAAGTAACAAGTATAGATATATATATATCTAAGTAAGAAGTAACAACAGTAAAGAAGCTAAATAATTTATCTTTAAAAAATTATGGAAAACTAGCTTTTAACTACTTGTATCTTCCTTTAGGATATAGACATGCACTATGAACCTACAGACACTGCCTCCATGGCTCGTACATCCAATCTCAATGAAGAACTTGGCCAGGTAGACCAAATTGCTTACTGTAACTTAATAGTGTGTGAAATGATTCACTCTAGAATTTGTGAGCAATGGTTTTTACTTGAACTATTAATGTGAGAATGGTCTTATTCTTTCATAAATGTTATCAGTCTTGATTTTTTTAATAGATATATTCTGCATAATAATTATTTAAGCATGTATTAAATTATTAGGCATACAGTTTTTCATATAAATGTATATGTTCTTATTTAGACAAAGGAATTTTAGCCCCAGTTTTAAATATGCACATGTGTGTATCATTCACACACACACACAACTACATTACAAGAAGATTATTAAGTTTGCTATTTCAAGTGCTCAAAAGTTAAGAAATTCCACAGTCCGTGCCAGTGCAATTTTAATTCAGTCCCCTGATACAATATGCATTATGATACAGTCTTTACTTTCATGATCACATGACTGTTTTTTTCCACAGGACCCTGCCTCGTTCAGAGAACAGAATAGACATTGCTTGCTTAATGAGCGACTATTAATTATTTTTTTAACCTTGTTGTTCAATGTGTGGTCCATGCCTTTTTTACTGCACTCTATTGAAATCCTCCTCTAAAGACAGAATTATTGATGTCTTCGTGGCCCTTTCTTTTGCGCTCATTACTGTGGTATATTGGTGCTTCACAAACATTAATGAATTTATTTTCACAACACCCCTGTGAGATAAGGGGGTATTGTTATCCCCATTTTACAGGTGGGGAAGTGAGGCACAGAGAGATTAAGGTCAAAAGTATACATTAATTTTGGATACCCAATTTGAGACCACTAGGATCTGATTTTTCAGATTATTTTGAAGTATATAGCACTTTATATGTTCAAAGCACAGCTCCCAAGACATCAACTGCACATGTGAGTTTCTTCTGCAAACCAGCCTCCAGGGTCTCAAATGAGACACCTAGAAAATAAGGAATACTCAATTAGTGAAAAGTTTGGTTTAAATGGCTTGACCAGCATCACATAGGAACTCTGTGGCAGAGGCAGGGATAGAATCCAGTTTTCCAGGGCAGCATTCAGTCATCTTAATCATAAGATCATCCTTTTCCTTCCTGCAATCCTTTGCCTCATTCATTATATCCCTTCAATTTCTGCAAGAAATGAAGAGGGAGTCCTACAGACAATATTGTCTTTCAACTACACAACCCTCATTCATCCGCAGAGCAGTGCCTGTGTATTGAATGAGGCAGAGGCATACATTTGAGTGCTTGATTTTGCTACCTGGATAATATTCTTTTAACATAGTTTTTTGTATGTGTAATTTCTGAGCTTTTAAAAAACTAAAGTGAAAAAAACAAATTGAATTATGCGAATGCATCCTGTTGATACAACCTTATGAGAACCTATGGATCCACCACACTGCTCTCTACTACTGAGCTAACAGAGTTACTGATAGGTGTAGTAGGTTGTCATCCATCCTCTGTGTGAACCAGAGGTATATGACCCATTTTGCCAGTCAGTTTCACAGATATTTGCTGACAGCAGAGTGATGATGAGATAGGAATCGTGGGTTCCAGTCTAGCCTCTGGAGGGAAGTATCTCTAGAGGGCACAGACTTTTCTGCCCATTTCCCCACCCCATTTGTCCCCTCTTCTGTTACTTGCCTTCCAATTTATCCCTGTTCCAGTCCTGTCTCTTCTCTACCCCAGCTCATTGTCCCAATCCCATTCTCCTCACCTTGCCAGTCTACATCTCCATTCCTCAGGCTTCTTGCCCAGTAAGTCCTAGTCTCAGCCCTCCAGACTCCCTGTCCCAATATCTTCTCCTACTTCTAGTCCCAGTCTCTTTTGCCCAGACATTCCCAGTTCCTTCCTAACTCCTTGCCTCCAATCTCCTTGCCCAGCCAGTCCCATTTCCACCCCCTTAGGTCCTCATCTGGTTTTGTCTCTCTCCCCCCACCTTTAGTCTACAGTTGCCTACCACACCCATATTCCCCATCTCCAGTGGCTCTTTGTCCACTTTTTCCATGGGCTCCTTGTCCAGTCTAAGTATCCCCTCAACTTTCAGTCCAGTCTCTTTGCCCAGGCAATCCTAGTTCTCCCACCATACCATGGCTCCATGACAAATGTGTTGCCCCAGCCCTCTTGCCTCCTTTTCCCTGCACCACTGCTTCTCAGCCTCCCCACTCCAGCTCCTCATCCGATCTCATTTACTGGCTCCCAGTCTTCCCCCATTTCTTTCCCTGGTTCCCAGTCTTCTTTCCCAGCAAGTCCCAGTCTTCCCCACCCCTGGCTTCCAGTCCTAGTCTCTCCCCCAGAGCTCCAAGTCCCAGTCTCTCTATTTAGCTATTGCCAGTCTCTCACCCATGCAACTCCCAGTCCAAGTTTCCCTTCTCCACCCCCCCAGCCTCTCGTCCAAGTTTCTCTCCTTTCCCTCTTCCCAAGCTCCTTATTCCAATCCATTCCCACCTGTCTCTCTCTCCCCTCTCCCCCAACAGATCTGTCTCTTGTCCCCTCTGCATTTGAATCAGGCAGCCTTCTCCTCCACATTGCAGGGATCCAGCAGGCGGTCACTGAGAACACAGGAGAGAGAGATTGGTCTGGCTTTTCTGACACATTTTTAATTGATGCTGTGGGTTTAGAAATGAGCTTCCCTCATAAGCATATTAGTACAATAAGTTTAAAGTTTATCTGGAAGCACTGGCCTCTGTCAGACACAGGATATTATACTAGCTATGCCATTGATCTCACATAGTAGTGGAATTTCTGCGATCTATGGAGCATAGAATTGTGAAGTATACCTCCCTGTATTGAATCAAGCCCAATCTGTACATCCATCTTAATGGTCTTATCTTTTGCATTTATGAAATTTTAGGTATCAAGAATGTATTCATAAGATTTATGTTCTATGCCAAATATTTTATAATCAATAAACTGAGTGAAGAAGTTCATTGCAGAAGAGGCTAAAAGTGTTTAGTATGTTAACAGCTATGAATTACTAAATATAGAAATATGTACTGAGTGTAATGTAATGAGTTTTAAAATTCATTTAGGTCAAATACATATTTTCTGACAAAACTGGTACCCTGACTTGCAATGTAATGCAATTTAAGAAGTGCACCATAGCAGGAATTGCTTATGGGTAAGTGTTTGGTTTTTTATATCAAATTAAAGTTGCTTTTTTTTTTTAATTTCCTCCTGCACTGGATGTAGTTAAGACCTTTTTCTTGTGGCTACGAAAAGAGGAGTTGGTTATGAGGCTGACATTCTTTATCCATTCACTACATAAAAGAGAGTACCTTTTCTCACAAACAGAAATTCAGATAAAATTTTAAGACTGAAGGTTAATTGTTATAGTTACATAAGAGTTTCAGCACATCAGATGTTTCTATGTTAGTTTTATTAATATCTTCATTGATGAATCTTTACTCACAGTTTCAGAAAATGACAGTGTTTTGGCCCACATTTTATATTTCACACAGACATGTGCTCCTGTGCATGCACACTTGTGTAAATGAACAGTTCAGTATTCTCACACTGGATAAACAAGAATTTGAATCTCTTTTTGGTGTTAGGTTTTGCTGTTACATGAGTCTAAAGATGTGTGTGTATGTGTTTTAACATAGGTTTGTTATGTGGGTCCAACAAATGCAATGTTTCATTATATTAAAATTTATTTTTATGGCTTATTGTAATAAATATCTTTGACAGTAAATGTTTCCCTACTGAAATGATCTTTGAACAATGTGCCTTTTTTGGTAGAATTGCTTTTGCACCCTAAGGTGGGAATGACATAGGTGCTGGAACTAGGAGTACTGGATTGCAGCAGTACCCCCCGGTTTCAAGTGGTTTCCATCATACACAGGGTTTACAGTTTTGTTCAGTGGCTTTCAGCACCCCCGCCATAAAAATTGGTCCTGTGGGAAATGACTTTGGTAACTGGGGGATGGGAACTCGGACTTTGCAAAGAAACAGAAGAACAAAAGTAATAGCTCAGTTTTGGACTACCAACTTAGCCAGCTAATGTCAAGTGCCTAGATATTCAAGAATAGTAGAGAAAAATGTTTCAAGTGTATATTCCCTCGATGTATTCAGTGTTTGTTGTTCAACTTTATATTTAGGGCTGTTAAGTCAGCAGTAGTGTAGAGGAACCAAAAAGTTGCCTTGACAGAGCATCTGAAGATTTCCCTGGCCTATGGAGTGAGAGGGGGACAGGCCTGAAGCATGCTGCACTCAGCCACACCTGCTGACTTAACAGTCCTAGAGGGCCATTACAAGCTTAAGTAGCCCTGACACCAAATCACCTCCCAGCATCCACAAGATTTGGTGAAGATGCAAAAGATCTGGGCTTCCAACTTCTTAAGCTTAAAAAGAATAAAACAGTGGAGGCCCTATGACTTTAAGGAATTTAAGATCATCAGTACCTTGTTGAAATCTGTGTTCAGTCTGAGCCATACTGTGACTGAATCTGTTCTAGCTGAAGCAGTAACACATAAATGAGTCTGTCTCTGTATTTTCATAAGTGGGGTAGAAAGAGAAACATCTAAACTTAAACCATAACTTTTTTCTTGAGTCTAATAACATCTAATGTCTTCTCCTTTCTCCAAACAATTTTTGTCTGCAAAGAGAAGCTATGGTGGGAGCTGAGGCAAATTGCAGGACTTCTGCAGTCACAAAACAGCTTCTACTTATGAAGTCTATTTCAGGCAAAGTAACAAAAGTCTTATAATCCTTATGAATAGGTTGAATGAATGAAATTTAGATAAGAAATGAAGGGAAATGGATGGCTCAGGAAATTGGTAATCAGATAAAATACCCTTTTAAGTCTGTTTATCTCTCAGTGACTTTCACATCAAATCTGCTCAGCTTCTAAGTTAAAAGGATTTGTTTTCTATCCACCAGATATTCAGACTGAACCAGGAATCCACAAGTTATAACTATGCCTCTATCTTTGATCTTTTATACCAGTCCAGACTCTTGGGTTATAGTTTCTTCCAACCAGCAGATGGAGATAATACACTAAAACATGTGATGATGTAACACTCATTTATGTAGGCCTCTCATAATCTCTGAGCATTCAGTTAGTCAGCATTTAAAACCAGAAGGGACCACCAGATCATCTACTCTGACCACCTGTATATCACAGGCCACCAACACCATCCAGAATGTACACACTAAACCCAGCAACTGAAATTAGACCAAAGTATTACTACCCACAAGAGACTGGACTATTATGGCCCACAGGCAGAGAATAGAGGAGACCAAGGTGCACCAGTGCCTGAGATCCCAACAATGGCAGGGAAATGATAAAGTAAAATACACCCAGATAATCCTGGGAAATGACCCACACCCACATGCTGCAGAAGAAGGTAAAAAAAAAAAAAATCCAAATCCTTGCCAGTCTCACCTGGGGGAAAATTCCTTCCTGACACCACATATGGTGATCAGTTAGACCCTGAGCATGTGAGCAAAAACCAGCCAGCTAAGCTTCTAAAAGAGAATTCTCGGTGCCAGTTCAGAGCCCAGTTGTTTCTGTCTCCAGCAGGTGGAGAACACAAGCAGCCTGCTGCTAGAGGAGAGAAGAGAAAAGTAAACCTTGGAGGCCATAAGGCAGCCCTGTGAAACACTGTGGTGTGCAGCTGCATTGGCAGCACATATGAGGCACTCACAGTCTGCTAATCATGAGTACCACATGCATAAGACTGTCTGTTGACAGGCTTCCAGTCTGGCTGACCCCAGTCCAAGACCAGGAGAGGGTAAAGCTCCAACTCTACCTCACATTGTCAGACCTCTCTACCTAATCTGCAGGGGCAGCTAAGACTCAGAAGGGTGAGCAGAGAGAGGTTTCCAGCTAGGAAGTCCTGACAGAATAGGAAGCCCTATAAAGAACTTCTGCCTCTAGGAACTCATCCAGATGAATGAGTGCCCTGGAACTCAGGCAGCACCTGTTCCCAGGATAAGGAAGGGGAATTGAGTACAAGTGTAGACTCAGACCTGTCTCTTCCTCTGACAGATTTATCATCTACTCTGAGTAGGGATAATGCTCCCAGGAAAGGACTGAGGCAGGGGAGGAAAAAGCCCCATCAAGCCTTTGCAAGCATCCTCAGCATGATCTGCAACTGAAGCTCATCCAGGGTCCAGAGTGCTTCTCTGAGATACATAAAAATATTTTTAATGAAAAAAAATCTGTTTTGAATTGAAATTGATTTTAATGTAAATCAATTTTTTTATTTGAATGCTGCTATTTCTTTACATTTACCTATGTTGTAGTCTTAAATTGAAACGTGGATACTGTATATTCTTCTTCGAGTGCTTGCTCATATCCATTCCATTAGGTGTGCGCGCGCCGCGTGCACGATCGTCGGAAGATTTTTACCCTAGCAACACCGGCGGGTCGGCTGTGGAGCCCCCTAGAGTGGCGCCTTCATGGCGCTGAATATATACCCCAGCCGACCCGGCGCCCCCTCAGTTCCTTCTTACCGCCCCTGACGGTCGTTGGAACTGTGGAGCGCGGCGTAGCTGTTCTCCACTCTCCCTAGCTTACTTGATCATTCAGAGTTATAGTTATAGTTGTAGTTCTAGTGTTTATAGTTAAATAGTTTTTAAAGTTGTTATAGTTGTATTGTAGTTCAGGGGGTTAAGGGGGTCGTCTCCCCCTTTCTCCCCCGGCCGCGGGCCCGGGCTCATGCCCAACGCTCCCGGCTTCAAGCAGTGCGCCTCCTGCGCTAAGCCTATGCCAACGAGCGACCCTCATGACTCCTGTTTGAAGTGCCTGGGAGAGTCCCACCAAACAGACAAATGCAAGATCTGTAAGGCCTTCAAACCAAGAACCAAGAAGGAGCGGGACTTTCGGCTCAGGCAACTCCTAATGGAGGCGGCACTTAGCCCGGACACTCCTTCCACGGGCCAGACTTCGGTGCCTAGCACTTCGGTGCGCAGTGCCCCGGCGGCACCGGCTATGACGACCACGCGAGTGGCGTCAGACAAGCCTCCCCGGCACCGGACCTCGTCGGCACCGCAAACACAGCAAGTGCCGCGGCGCCGGTCATTATCCCCAGGGCATAAAAAAGCCCATAAGACGGGGACGTCCGCGCCGAAGACGCCGGCTCCCCCAGTGCCGGGGGTAGAGCCGCGTCCGCCGATGGAGCATCGGAAACAGGCTCCTCCAGCACCGTCGACTCCGGCGCCGAGGCCGTCGAGTCCGGTGCAAATAGCGTCTCCACCGAGGCCGGCGGTGATACAGTGTCTCCCGTCGACTCCAGAGACCTTCGCGGCGGCGAGAGACTTGATAGCTCTCACGGAGCCGGCACCGCCTCAACCACCGGCACCGACTGCACCGTTGACTCGCCCGGTACAGTCAAGAGGGAAACCTGCCTTGATGCGCCCTCCATCACAAGGGCTGGAACCTCGGCGCCGATCCAGGTCCCGAAGCAGGTCCCCACGCCGCTCGCAGTCCCGGCACCGAACGTCTCGGCACCGGTCGTACTCGCGGTCAAGATCTTCTTCGCGGCACCGCTCTACGTCTCGGCACCGATATGATCGTCGGCACCGGTCAACGTCGAGACGTAGTTCTCGGCACCGCCACGCTCGACGCTCGACGCCGAGGGGCCGATCCCGGCACCGGGCATTCTCTAGGTCCTCGTCGAGGTCCAGATCCGATTCCCGGCACCGACGAGGTCATCGGCACCGGTCGCGGTCCCGGCACCGATCGCCGGCACCGCACAGAGATAGATCATCTCCGGACCGGCACCGTGCGGCACCGCAGACCACGGGGATCATTCCATCTTTCACGGCACCGCCATGGCCGTCAAGATCAGCGTCTCGATCCTCAGAGGACCTGTCGAGATCGGCATACCCCCCTCAGGGGCAGGCCGAGGAACGAGACTTGGGCCATTGGCAGGAGAGGGCAGAGGACCACCCTCATGGACCATCTCACTGGTCGTTTTGGACCCCGTGGGCGTACCACCAGGAGCAAGGGGCTTCGTTACCATCGACCTCTCGCTCGGGTCACTCGGTCAGAAGGGCCCCAGAATCCACCATCTCTCGGCCTCCGCCTGGAGGCGTAGAGGCTTCTGTGTCCACACCACCCGACACCGTGGACCCAAGTGCCGGTGATGCTCCGACCCAAGACCAGGGGGACCGGGACCCCCCCTTGGATCCACTACCACCAGAGGCGTCCTCCTCCTCCTCTCCGGATGAGGCAGTGGCGGGCACTTCATGCACGGGTCCCCCTCCGATAGATCTTCGGGCTCACCAGGATCTCCTGCGCAGAATGGCCCGTAACATGGACCTGCAGACGGAGGAGATAGTGGAGGTGCACGACCCGATCGTGAACATCCTTGGATCGGATGCCCCTTCGAGGGTGGCGTTACCCTTGATCCGCACGATCCAAACGAACGCGGATACGATATGGCAGACTCCTGCCTCCATTCCACCCACTGCGAGAGGGGTGGAAAGGAAATACTTTGTCCCATCTAAAGACTATGGGTATTTGTACACACACCCCCAACCGTGCTCACTGGTGGTGGAATCAGTGAATGCACGAGAGCGCCACGGCCAGCAGGCTGCAGCGCCAAAATCAAAAGAGGCTAAGCGGCTTGATCTGTTCGGCCGTAAGGTTTACTCAGCCGGAGGGCTACAACTTAGAGCGGCGAATCAACAAGCGCTACTGAGCCGCTACAATTTCAACTCCTGGAACTCTATGGGGAAGTTTAAGGAGTTGATTCCCCAAGAGTCCAGGGAAGAGTTTGGAGCCATGGTTGAGGAGGGTAAGAAGGTGGCTCGGACCTCCTTACAGGCCTCCCTGGACATAGCGGACTCGGCCGCAAGGACCCTGGCCACAGGTATCGCTATGCGTAGGACCTCCTGGCTCCAAGTTTCGGGTTTGCCCCCTGAATTACAGCAGACCCTACAGGATTTGCCCTTTGAAGGACAGGGGCTGTTCTCGGAGAAGACGGACTCTCGATTACAGAGCCTCAAAGACTCCAGGACAATCATGCGCTCCTTGGGGATGCATGTTGCGGGTCCCCAGCGCAGACCATTTAGGCCCCAGCCTCAACGGTTTTACCCCCCTCCACCTCGTCAGAGACAGGACCCTGCCAGAAGGCGAGGGCGAGGTGGTAGGAGAAGATGGGCTGGCCCTCAACCTGGTCAAAACCAAGGGCCACCAAGACCACCTTCAGGTCCGAGACAGAACTTTTGAAGGTGCGGTCGAGGACGACGCCCCAGTCATCCCCCAGGATCCAGCTCCCTCCTTTCGGGATCGCCTCTCCCACTTCCACCGTGCTTGGTCCCTTATAACTTCGGACCGTTGGGTCCTCCGCACGGTGGAGAGGGGATACGCTATCCAGTTTTCTTCTATCCCCCCCTCCCACCCCCCTTCCCCGTCCCTCTTCAGGGACCCTTCTCACGAGCAACTTCTTATGCAGGAGGTTTCTACGCTCCTGGCCATGGGGGCTATAGAGGAGGTTCCGATAGAGTTAAGGGGCAGGGGATTTTATTCCCGTTACTTCCTGATCCCCAAGTCCAAAGGAGGTCTGCGGCCCATCTTGGACTTGCGCGGACTCAACAAATTCGTAGTAAAGTTGAAGTTCCGCATGGTCTCTTTGGGGACCATCATCCCTTCCCTCGATCCTGGAGACTGGTTCGCCGCCCTCGACATGAAAGACGCATACTTTCATATCTCAATTTACCCACCTCACAGACGTTTCCTGCGATTCGTGGTAAACACGGTGCACTACCAATTTACAGTACTTCCCTTCGGCCTATCCTCGGCCCCAAGGGTGTTCACGAAATGTATGGCGGTCGTGGCAGCGTACCTTCGTCGGCAAGGGATACAGGTGTTCCCGTACCTAGACGACTGGCTGGTGCGCGGTCGCACCAAGGAGCAAGTTCAAGCTTACGTCCACAAAATAGTGCACACATTCAGCGAGTTGGGCATCCTACTCAACAAGGACAAATCCACTCTAGAACCTACCCAGAGAATAGAATTCATCGGCGCAGTTCTAGACTCCAGTCGTGCACAAGCCATCCTGCCAGACAATCGCTTTGGCACCATCACGAACCTCATTCAAGGGCTCAAGGCCTTCCCAACTACCACGGTGAGGTCGTGCCTCACCCTGCTGGGTCACATGGCTTCCTGCACGTACGTAACCAGGCATGCCAGACTTCGACTTCGCCCGCTTCAAACTTGGGTGTCATCAATATACCGTCCACATCGGGACAGCCTGAACATGGTGGTCACGGTCCCGAACTCGATCCTGGCCTCCCTCACCTGGTGGCTAGATCACAATGTGGTCTGCGAGGGGATGCCATTTCACGCCCCACAACCCTCCCTGCACCTGGTCACAGACGCGTCATCTCTGGGGTGGGGCGCCCATCTCAACAAACACCATACCCAGGGCCTGTGGACTGCATCCCAGTTAGCCCTACACATCAATGTTCGGGAACTGATGGCGGTACGCCTGGCGTGCCAGGCATTCCTCAGTCTCCTACGTGGCCGTTGTGTGTTAGTTCTCATCGACAACACCACGGCCATGTTCTACATCAACAAACAAGGAGGAGCACGTTCGTCAATTCTATGCCAAGAGGCCATTCGCCTGTGGGACTTCTGCATCGCCCACTCAATCCATCTCACGGCATCGTTCCTCCCTGGAGTCCAGAACACTCTAGCGGACCGGCTCAGCAGGTCCTTCCAAACGCACGAGTGGTCTATCCGTCCGGACATCATACATTCCATCTTCCAGAGGTGGGGGTTTCCCCAGATAGACCTGTTTGCATCTCGAGACAACAGGAAGTGCCACGTGTTCTGCTCCCTACAAGGTCGAGCTCCGGGCTCCCTCTCGGACGCCTTTCTGCTTCCCTGGAAAGACCACCTGTTTTATGCCTTCCCTCCGTTTCCTCTGGTCCACAAGGTACTGCTCAAACTGCGCAGAGACCAGGCACGGGTAATTCTGATCGCTCCTGCGTGGCCGAGACAACATTGGTACACCACACTGTTGGAGCTCTCGGTTCAGACACCGATCCCGCTTCCGTTGGATCCGGATCTCATCTCTCAGGACCACGGCCGGTTGCGTCACCCCGACCTCCAATCACTCCACCTCACGGCGTGGCTGCTCCATGGTTCACTCAGGCAGAGCAGCAATGCTCGCACTCTGTGCAACAAATTCTACTGAGCAGTAGGAAGCCCTCAACACGGACCACGTACCTGGCCAAATGGAAGCGGTTCTCCTGTTGGTGCGAACAACGAGCCACATCCCCGTTGCAGGCACCCATTCCCCTCATTTTGGACTATCTCCTCTCCCTAAAACAACAGGGGTTGGCGATTTCCTCAATTAGAGTTCACCTGGCCGCTATATCGGCCTTTCACCCAGGGGAACTCGCGTCCTCGGTATTCTCTAACCCGATGGTCGTTAGATTCCTCAAGGGCTTAGACCGGACGTACCCTCAACATCGTCAGCCCGTCCCGACGTGGGACCTCAACCTGGTTCTCTCCAAGCTCACAGGTCCTCCATTCGAACCACTAGCCACCTGTTCACTTTTGTACCTATCCTGGAAGACAGCCTTCCTCGTAGCCATCACCTCAGCAAGGCGCGTTTCTGAACTCAGGGCGCTTACATCCGAGCCCCCTTATACAGTTTTCCATAAGGATAAAGTGCAGCTTCGTCCACATCCTGCCTTTCTCCCTAAGGTGGTTTCTCCTTTTCATATCAACCAGGACATATTTCTCCCGGTCTTTTATCCCAAACCACATGCCACTCGCCAGGACCAACGTTTGCATTCCCTGGACGTACGAAGGGCCCTGGCCTTCTATATTGACCGCACAAAGCACTTTAGAAAGACGACGCAACTCTTCGTTGCAGTGGCCGACCGAATGAAAGGCTCACCGGTCTCCTCACAACGCCTATCCTCCTGGATTACGTCTTGCATCCGGACTTGCTATGACCTGGCAGGTGTCTCAGCACCACACCTCACCGCTCACTCCACGAGGGCCCAAGCCTCCTCGACTGCTTTCCTGGCACATGTTCCGATACAGGACATTTGTAGAGCGGCGGTTTGGTCATCAGTCCACACGTTTACAGCTCACTATGCACTAGTGCAGCAGTCCAGGGACGATGCTGCCTTCGGATCAGCGGTTTTGCACACAGCATTGTCTCACTCCGACCCCACCACCTAAGTTGGGCTTGGGAGTCACCTAATGGAATGGATATGAGCAAGCACTCGAAGAAGAAAAGACGGTTACTCACCGTTGTAACTGTTGTTCTTCGAGATGTGTTGCTCATATCCATTCCAAACCCGCCCCCCGTCCCCGCTGTCGGAGTAGCCGGCAAGAAGGAACTGAGGGGGCGCCGGGTCGGCTGGGGTATATATTCAGCGCCATGAAGGCGCCACTCTAGGGGGCTCCACAGCCGACCCGCCGGTGTTGCTAGGGTAAAAATCTTCCGACGATCGTGCACGCGGCGCGCGCACACCTAATGGAATGGATATGAGCAACACATCTCGAAGAACAACAGTTACAACGGTGAGTAACCGTCTTTTCTACTTGTTTCTTTAATTTCCTAGCTGGAATTAGTAGAATTTCAAATTTTACATACAGACTAAGAAGTTTCACACTGAAAGTGCTCAACTTTGCTGAAAAGGACAAGTCCAGTAGCTCATTAGCATCCTTCTTGTAAGAATAAAACAAACTCAGACACAAAATTAATAAGCAAATAGCCCATATGTGCAGCTGCTTCCACCTTCCCTTATATTGAACTTCATAGAATCATAGAATATCAGGGTAAGAAGGGACCTCAGGAGATCATCTAGTCCAACCCCCTGCTCAAAGCAGGACCAATCCCCAACTAAATCATCCCAGCCAGGGCTTTGTCAAGCCTGACCTTAAAAACCTCTAAGGAAGGAGATTCCACCACCTCCCTAGGTAACCCATTCCATTCCACCACCTCCCTAGGTAACCCTCCTAGCGAAAAAGTTTTTCCTAATAGCCAACCTAAACCTCCCCCACTGCAACTTGAGACCATTACTCCTTGTTCTGTTATCTGGCACCACTGAGAACAGTCTAGATCCATCTTCTTTGGAATCCCCTTTCAGGTAGTTGAAAGCCGCTATCAAATGCCCCCTCCTTCTTCTCTTCTGCAGACTAAACAATCCCTCAGCCTCTCCTCATAAGTCATGTGCCCCAGCCCCCTAATCATTTTTGTTGTCCTCTGCTGGACTCTTTCCAATTTTTCCACATCCTCCTTGTAGTGTGGGGCCCAAAACTGGACACACTACTCCAGATGAGGCCTCACCAATGTTGAATAGAGGGGAATGATCACATCCCTCGATCTGCTGGCAATGCCCCTACTTATACAGCCCAAAATGCCGTTAGCCTTACAAGGGCACACTGTTGCCTCATATCTAGCTTCTCGTCCACTGTCCCTAGGTCCTTTTCTGCAGAACTGCTGCCTAGCCACTCGGTCCCTAGTCTGTAGCAGTGCATGGGATTATTCCATCCTAAATGCAGGACTCTGCACTTGTCCTTGTTGAACCTCATCAGATTTCTTTTTGCCCAAGTCAAGAAAGTTCATATGCTTTTACCAGGCTATCCTCCTCCATCAATTTGCAGTTCAAAGTCAATGAGACTTTTGATCTTAAATCACTTTGATTCTTTAGAAAGTTTCACCCTGGCATGCCTAAATATGGTTTTAGGATCCTAACTTTAGGCTTCTGTTTTTTAAAATTTTGTCCTGTGTGTGTATATTAAAAAAAGTTCACAATAACTTTATTAATGTGATTTAAAGTAAATAACTTTTAATTGTTAACACTGAAGTAATTTTATTTTGAAGTAATAAAGATTTTGTATCACTAAGAAGTTTTTAGTAAAAATGTAATCTTAACTTCTGATTCTGTAAACGCTTATGTATTTGCCTAGTGTTAAGCACATGAGAGAGCCCCATTTACTTCAATGAGACTATTTATGTGAGTAAAAAGTATGTGCCTGGTTAAGTGTTTGCAGGATCATAATTTTAGATTTTCAATTTTTTTTTTATTTTATTTATTTATTTATTTATTTATTTATTTGTGTTTTTATTTGTTTTGGCCTATAACAATTTTGTAAATTCAAATATGATACCCAAGAGTAGTGAAAAAACAACCAACTAAACGCATTTGCAATTTAGTTTGTTATAAATTTTAAAGTTACAACAGCACACACATTCGTAATAGCTATTCATAGCTCGGCCTGGTTTAAATCAATCTTTTTTTTTTTTTTTTAAATCAGTGATTTAAATTACCTTGATATAAATTGATCCCTGTTGCCTCCCAATACCCATGCATCCCCCTTTCATGAGACATGCATATCTCTAACAGAGCTTCTCCTTTGGGAAGATTCACTCTCCATCAGGGAGCAGAAAGCCAAATAATACAGGGACAGCTCAGAGAGCAGCATCCTTGAGAATTTTGTCTCTTGATTGCTTTTCCCTTTCAGAGCAGATTTCATGTGGGGGTGGGCAGAGAAATAAAACTGTTCCATCTCTGCAGCTCCTTTAAAGTACGTTACTAATTATGTGGTAAATAAGTTTTCACCTGTGCCATAAATGGGTGAATTCCTTCATAACCTGTAGCCAGTTGTGATGTTCAACATTTTCAGAACACTCTGCAGTACAAATATGTCTTTAATTACAAATATTTTCAAAATGTGTGGTTTTATGATGTAATGTTCATTCAGAACTGCTTAGTGTAAACCAGTTTGCAAGCTTAGGAGCAGATCCTTCTCTGGTATAAATTATCATGGCTACGTTGGCTTCAGTGAAGCTATGACAATTTACACCAGCTGAAGATCTTCCCCTTGGTTTCTGTTTTGACTTAGGGCTGGTCTACACTGGGGGCGGAGGGGAGGATCGATCCAAGATACGCAACTTCAGCTACGAATAGCGTAGCTGAAGTCGAAGTATCTTGGATCGAATTACCTGGGGTCCACACGGTGCGGGATCGACGGCCGCGGCTCCCCCGTCGACTGCGCTACCGCCGCTCGCTCTGGTGGAGTTCCGGAGTCGACGGTGAGCACGTTCGGGGATCGATATATCGCGTCTTAACGAGACGCAATATATCGATCCTGGATAAATCGATACGGCGGGTAGTGAAGACGTACCCTTAGTTACATTTTGTATTTATATAAGTGCTTGGCATCTGTTGATTAATATGTTTAACACATCTTGACCTGTAGGAAACCATTATGGTTCTCTGATTTTAGATTTTCTGTTGTGTTTTTTTTTTTTTTTTTAACCACAGTAATGGGCTAATCTGGGAATGGGCGACAGGGCTGGGAATAGGTGAGAGGATAGATCGCTTGATGATTACCTGTTCTGTTCATTCCCTCTGGGGCACCTGGTATTGGCCACTGTCCGAAGACAGGATACTGGGCTAGATGGACCTTTCGTCTGACCTTGTATGGCCATTCTTATGTTCTTGTCTGAAGCCCAGTGAAATCAATGGGAATCTTCCATTGATTTAAATGGGCATTGGATCAGGCAGTTTGTTGGATGCCACTGCATGAGGATAAATCAAGCATGAACTTAGCCTGATTGCGTATTACAGAGCCCCAACATACATTTAATATTTTATTGCAACACTTTGTTTCCTGATATTTTGACACTAACAACAATTCTTTTGAAGTACTCTAAAACTTTTTCCCTTTTAGTAACTCATTTCCTTCATTAATTTTTCTTTTATATGTGATCTGATTTTTTTTAGCCTTTCTGTGATTATACTTTCCTTCTATTTCTATCCTTCCTTTGCTTTTTGTGCAGCCATTGTCCTGAGCCTGAGGATTATAGTAGTTCTTCAGACGATTGGTAAGCATTAAAGATAATTTAATATCGTTTTTGTTTAAAATTCATGGTTTAGTATTGTGTAAGCTGTGATATTTTAAAAATGCAAAGCGTAGAAATAATGTGAACTGGTATTCAAACTCATACATGCAGACTGAATTTTAGCAAATATTGACTCAGTAAAAATGTATCTATTACTAAATTATTCCTAATCCCGAAAGTAAAAGGGGTCCTAAAACCCATTCTGGACCTGTGGCGCCTCAACAAATATCTCAAGAAGTTGAAGTTTCGCATGGTCTCCCTGGCCTCCATCATTCTCTCCCTGGATTCCAGAGACTGGTATGCTGCCCTCAACTTGAAGGACGCATACTTTCATATCTCTATCTTCCAAGGGCACAGACAGTTCCTCTGTTTGATGGTGGGCTGGCGCCACTTCCAATTCACGGTGCTGTCCTTTGGGTCTCTCATCAGCCCCGAGAATGTTCACGAAATGCATGGCGCTGGTAGACGCTTACCTGAGACATCGAGGGGTCCAGGTCTATCTGTATCTTGACGATTGGCTCATCAAGAGCAGATTTTGGGATCAAGTAAAAAGGAGCATTGACCTGGTACGTTCCACCTGCCACGACCTAGGCCTGTGAATAAACTAAAAGAAATCAACCCTAATATCAGGGCAACAGATAAAGTTCATAGGGGCAGTCCTCAACTCCATGCGGGTCAGAGCCTTCCTTCTGGAGGCTTGTTTCCAAGCCATGTTGAACCTGATCTCTCATGTAAGGGGCCACCTGCTCACCACCGCTCTCACCTGCCTGAGGTTGTTAGGCACTATATGGTAGCGCATTCTTAAGTGGTCTGTCATACCCAGCTTCATCTCCAGCCACTGCAAGCGTGGTTGGTGTCAGCTTACATCCCCAATAGGCACGATCTAGACTGGTATTCAGGGTGCCAGATCACATATGGTCATCCCTGGAATGGTGGTTGGACCCCGGATTGGTGTTGGAGGGACTTCTCTTCGCAGTCCCGACCCCGTCCTTGACACTGGTCTCCGATGCCTCGGGCCTGGGCTGTGGAGCCCACCTGGGCGAGCTCAACACGCAAGACCGCTGGTCGTGGGATGATTGCTCTCTCCACATAAACGTCAGAGAGCTCAAAGAGGTCCGCGTGGCAAGTGGTACAGGTCCTGACAGAATACTGCCACGATGTTTACATCAACAAGCAGGGCAGAGCCTGGTCTTCAGCTCTTTTCCAAGAAGGCCTCCATCTCTGGGACTTCTGTATGCAGCATGCCATTCATCTGGTGGCTGAACACCTTCCCGGGGCCAGGAACATGTTAGCAGATTGTCTTAGCAGGACCGTCTCTTCTCGCTATGAGTGGTCGCTCCATCCGGAGGTGGTCAGTGATCTTCCAAAGGTGGGGAAATCCACGGGTGGACTTGTTCGTGTCCTATCAGAACAGGAAACGCCACATGTTCTGCTTGATTCGGGGGGTAGACAGGGGCTCCCTGTTAGATGCCTTTTTGCTCCGATGGCCGGGGGCTCTGATGCATGACTTCTCACCAGGGCCCTTAGTTAATAGAGTCCGTGTGCTGTTGATCTTCACAAGGCAAAAGTAATCCTGATAGCCCCGGCTTGGCCTTGCCAGCGCTGGTTCAGCACGTGGCTGGACCTTTTGGTGGCTGCCCCGCTGCAGCTGCCTCTCTAGCCCGATCTGCTGTCCCAGAACCGCAACGGTCTTCTGCAACTGTACTTGGCGGCGTTGCACCTAACTGGCTGCATGTGTATGGACAGGAGTGCTCAGCTTGTGTCCAGTAGTTTTTGTTGGGTAGCAGAAAGCCCTCCACCAGAGCAACCTACCTGGCCAAATGGAAAAGGTTCGTGTGCTGGGCCTCAGACTAGGGCATCTGGCCCAAACAGGCCTCGCTGCCGGCAATCTTGGACTATCTTCTGCATCTCAAGCTCCAGGGCCTGTACCTGATTAAGATCCACTTGGTTGCTATTTCGGCCTGTCACCCTCTGTCCCAAGGCAGGTTGGTCTTCATTCACGACGTGACTGTCGGTTTTTGCGAGGTCTGAAGTGACTCTCCCCTACGTCCGGGACCCCAAGGTTGCTGCATGTGGCCCATCAGGTTATATATATAGGTATATCTCCATATATATATATATCATAGAACTGGAAGGGACCCTGAAAGGTCATCAAGTCCATCCCCCTGCCTTCACTAGAAGAACCAAGTACTGATTTTGCCCTGGATCCCTAAGTGGCCCCCTCAAGGATTGAACTCACAAACCAGGGTTTAGCAGACCAATGCTCAAACCACTGAGCTATCCCTCTGTGTGGAAGATGGGTGACCACCTAGTAAGCTAGGCATAATTTTTTTTCTCTGAATTGCTTTTGTTTTGAATAAACAGCTTTATGAAAGCTGGCTGGTTACCAAATAACTCTGTCATAGCCACTAAGAGAACAGAACTGGAGGTGTTGAATTGAAGTCAGATCCGCTGAGGCGATCACAGTGAATTGCAGGAGACTGCAGCCTAAGACCCCAGTCTGGAGGGAGCAAATTGCAGGATTCTGCCCCAAGAAAGAGGCATGAGAGCTAAGTGGGGGTTGTCTTTGAGAAGGCTGTTGTCAGTTGGGTATGTGTGTCTGTGTTTTCTCTCCATGTGCTGTACCAGCCCAGTAGATAGCTGGTTCAGTCAGCAGACCTTGGTATACTATCCAGAAGCACCACAGACATGGTTCAGTGGAGAAGGCGCTTGTCTAGATTTATTGCTGACAAAGCACATTATTAGTACCCCATGGACTCTATAGAGACACTAATACACACATGATCCTGAGAATGGACCAGCTCAGTCAGCGTCAGGACTTTCCACTGTCCCCTAGGCCAGACAAAGATGGTTCTTCTGTTTTTGTAAGTTTTTGTAACCCCTCTTTTATACAGGGATGCAAACAAGTTATGTATTACCCTTATGACATGGTTAGTTACCACTCTGCACCTTGTACCTGTTGGCTCGAACAAAACATCTCCATCCATTTTCCTGTCATCCTGGCCTTATCTTCATGAGGGGTCAGTGCATCCATGTGCCATCTACGGGGAGTGTATTTGTATCATAACATGTATCATGGTGTTTTTGTACAACCCTTCTGGAATGTGTTTATGTGAATACCTTGTGCCTAGTACTTCTTAGGAGTGCCTGTATTTTAGCAATGCCAGCCATGTTTTTGCCAAGTTCATGTAGTGGTCAGTGAACTTGCAAGTAGGTGTTTGCTTTGTAGCAGGGCCTGACTTTTGCTCATAACCTGACTTTTGTTCGGGTCTCAGGCCTTATACAGGCCACAGGCTTCAGCCTCTTTTTCTACTACAGAGACTATGAAGGTTAGAGGGGACACATTCGAGAACTCTGGCATATTATAAGTGTATTGTAATGGTGGTATCATTTGGAAATGTGTGTATGATGAACTAAACTCTAATACAAATGCTGTATTTTAGCATCTTTTTTGTAGCTTATGCTGGACACTCACAAATATTTCATTATTAAAAGTAAATATAGTATAATATCACTTACAAAAATAAACAATGGGGCCTCATCCTGCCATCTGCTCAGTGTGGGCAAACCCCTGCACCTATGTAGAGTCCCTGTGACTTCAATGGGACTCCACCTGGGCATATGGGGCCTCCTGTGGAGAACAGAATGCAGGATTGGAACCTATAATTTTATTTGGGATTAATTTTTACTGTGTCCCTGTTGCAGCATCCAGTGAAGTCAGTGGCCAAACTCTTAGTGGCCTCTGTGTTGTAATTTTATATATCAAGAGAGTTGTTCAGATTTCAAAGTTATCCAACAAATATTGGGTTCAGTTCAGTTACTCTGTGTATGTGTACATTTGTCAGTTAACATTATAATGTCGTGGTTAGAAATAAAGAAAAAAAATTGTTTGGCTTTAGTGTGTGGCCATTGGTGATTTTCAAATGAATGATTAAGAAAATACTAATGATTCTCTTCTTACTTCTCTACTTCATTTTTCTTAGTCAGGGCTCACAGACTGGAGAAGAGAAGCCATTTAGTGACCCATCACTGCTGGAGAATCTCCAAAATAATCATGTAAGTAATATAGAAAAAAATTCTGTTATTTTACAAGATGAAAAGAATGATTTCAATAAAACAAAACGAGAGTATCCTTTAAAGGAAATTAAATGTTGTACTTATATGAAATCCACTTATATTCTGTGTAAATAATAGCCCAGCTTTCCATTCATGATAAAGTTTTGTACTTGTTAGCCATGGAAATTTGTTCTTTGAGATATCTTGTACACATATTTATTCCATTGCTGGTGAGTGTGTGCCCAGTGTATTCGAGTTGGAGACTTCTGGTGAGGAGTATCCATTGGATTGGCGCATGCACCTTTAGTGACCTCCTGCCTCCAAATGGAGATGTAAAGGGTGTGGTCATTCTGTCCCATTCTCAGTTCCTTCTCACTGCCCATAACTAAAGTTGGAGGTCTTAGTGGTGCCTCGCGCTCACTAGCAGCCTTTCTTGTGTAAATAGTTACATGTTAGCATAGTCATTATTACTTAGGACTTGCCTACACAGAGACTTCGTGCGTAGCAAACTGGGATGTGAATCTACAGTGCACTAGCTCGACACACACCAACTGGCCATGTAGACCCCGCTACCGCACAATAAGGGCTTGGCTACACTTAGGGTATGTCTACACTATGAGAGTACTTCGATGTCACTTAAATCGAATATGTGGAATCGATATTACAAAGTCGAACGTGTGTTTCCACACTAAGGACAGTAATTCGACTGTGTGAGTCCACACTAACGGGGCAAGCGTCGACATTGGAAGCGGTGCACTGTAGGCAGCTATCCCACAGTTCCCGCAGTCCCCGCTGCCCATTGGAATTCTGGGTCAAGCCCCTAATGCCTGCTGGGGGAAAAAATGTGTCGAGGGTGGTTTTGGGTAACTGTCATCATCCAGCCGTCACTCCCGCCTTCCCTCCCTGAAAGCGCTGGTGGGCAATCAGTTCGCGCACTTTTCTGCTGAGTGACAGCGTGGACGCCACAGCACTGCGAGCATGGAGCCCGCTGCGAACATCGCTGCAGTTATGGCCGTTGTTAACACCTCACACCTTATCAGCCACCTTTTCCAGAGGCAGATGGTGAGAAATCGGGCGAGGAGGCTATGGCATCGCGATGAGGACATGAAGTCTGAGAGTGGCACAGACCTGTCACAAAGCACAGGACCCCGCGCCGTGGACATCATGGTGGCACTGGGTCATGCTGATGCCGTGGAACGGCGATTCTGGGCACGTGAAACAAGCACTGACTGGTGGGACCGCATAGTGCTGCAGGTCAGAGATGAATCCCAGTGGCTGAGAAACTTTCACATGCGGAAGGGAACTTTCCTTGAACTTTGTGAGTTGCTGTCCCCTGGCCTGAAGCGCAAGGACACCCGGATGCGAGCAGCCCTGACTGTCCAGAAGCGAGTGGCCATAGCCCTCTGGAAACTTGTCACGCCAGACAGCTACCGGTCAGTCGCGAACCACTTTGGCGTGGGCAAATCTACCGTGGGGGTTGTTGTGATGCAAGTAGCCAACGCAATCGTTGATGTACTGCTGTCAAAGGTAGTGACCCTGGGAAACGTGGAGGCGATCATAGATGGCTTTGCAGCGATGGGATTCCCAAACTGCGGTGGGGCCATAGATGGAACTCACATTCCTATCCTGGGACCGGACCACCAGGCCAGCCAGTACATTAATCAAAAGGGCTACTTTTCCATGGTGCTGCAAGCACTGGTGGACCACAGGGGACGTTTTACAAACATCAATGTCGGATGGCCAGGCAAGGTTCATGATGCTCGTGTTTTCAGGAACTCTGGTCTGTTTAGACGGCTGCAGGAAGATACTTACTTCCCGGACCACAAAATAACTGTTGGGGATGTGGAGATGCCTATAGTGATCCTTGGGGACCCAGCCTACCCACTAATGCCATGGCTCATGAAGCCCTATACAGGCACCCTGGACAGTGAAAAGGAACTTTTCAACTACCGTCTGAGCAAGTGCAGAATGGTGGTGGAATGTGCTTTTGGAAGTCTCAAGGGGAGATGGAGAAGCTTATTGACTCGCTCCGATCTCAGCGAAACCAATATCCCCATTGTTATTGCAGCTTGCTGTGTGCTCCACAATCTCTGTGAGAGCAAGGGGGAGACCTTTATGGCAGGGTGGGAGGTTGAGGCAATTCGCCTGGCTGCTGATTACGCCCAGCTAGACAGCCGTGCGATTAGAAGAGCCCAGCGGGACGCGCTGTGCATCTGGGAGGCTTTGAAAGCTAGGCTCCTGAGTGAGCATGGTAACCTGTGACAATTTTGTTTGTTTACAGAGAAGCTGTACCTGCCCCCGTTTCTTTACCCAGTGACTGTTCACTATCCTCTCCAGTTTCATACCCCGTTCACCCCCTTCCAACCCACGTTTAAAAATAAAATCACTGAAAATGTGTTAATGAACAACGTTTTCTTTATTACTGTTTTCGCGGTAAAGTGTTGAAACTGGGACGCAGACTGTGGTGGGGAGCGGGTGTAGTGTACTGATGCAAAGGACGCTTCTAAACTCGAGGAATGCCAAGCTCCTGCTTCTACAGTGGTCCGCACTGGCGGACTGATTGTTTGAACGGAGCCTGCCACCCCTCCTGTTCGGGACTGTGTGGGGGGGGCTATGTGACTTTGTGGCAGGGGGAGGACGGTTACAGATTCCCTGCTGTGTGGCTCTGTGATCCAGGATAAGGACCGCTGCATAAGATCTGTAACCGCCCTCCCCCACCACAAAGTCACCTAGCCGCCCCCCCCCCCCCCCCCCCCCCCC
>NC_048302.1:94392676-94438858 GCF_013100865.1 Trachemys scripta elegans
CCCCAGACAATGAAAACCACCTTCCAGACTGACCAGGGTGCCTAGTGACTGCACTGTGTGTGTGACCTGCTGCTGAACCTGCCCCCGTGTCTGTACCAACCACCTTTCCCCCCCTTAAAACAGACTGTTCTCTAAAAAAACATGATGGAAACAGCAATTAACAGAAACGTATTTTTTATTAGCAAATGGACAGTTAGGGGATGAAACTGGGATGGGGGCTTGGGTGAGGCGGGAAGGAAAGGACTTACCAAATTTTGGGGAATGACAGCCTTCTGCCACTTGAGCAGTCTGCAGGGGTAGAGTGACAGTTTTCACGGGCTCTGCAGCCCCTCCTTCTTGGTACTTCGGGTGAGGGGGGTATGGGACTTTGTGGCGGGGGACGGTGGTTACAGATAGACTGCAGCGGGGCTCTGTCCTCCTGCCTCCGGTCCTGCAGAACATCCACAAGGCGCCGGAGCGTGTCCGTTTGCTCCCTCATTAGTCCAAGCAGTGTTTGAGTCGCCTGCTGGTCTTCCTGCCGCCACCTCTCCTCCCGTTCGCTGTGTGCTCGCTGGTATTGGGACATGTTCTCCCTCCTCTGAGTCTGCAGGGTTGCCTCGGCTCGGAAGCAGCCCATAAGTTCTGAGAACATGTCGTCCCGTGTCCTTTTCTTTCTACGCCTAATCTGCGCCAGCCTCTGGGAGTCTGATGACAGGGTAGGTCGGGAGACAGCCACAGCTGTGGGATGGGAAAAAGGGAGTGAATTCCTCAGAAAGATAAATTTTTGGGTGAACAAAGAAAATAGTCTTTCTCTGTGAAAAGACCATTCACAGCACCTATCACATGCGCACTCAGGACAAGGTCGAATTTTCGGCCTTCGCATTCAGTCCCTGGGGTCTTGCAGTGCAGATCACAGAATCGGAACAGCACAGCGGAATTTGGGTAGCGGGCTGACATGGTAAGCCGTAGACTTGTGGCAGCTTAAAACTTTAATAATAGCACTGCCCTACTTTCACGTTCAAAGCAATGCTCCTAGCGTTGGCCAGTTCCTGCTGCCAGCAATCCGGCAAGCATGAACTCTGCCCCTGTCCCACCCCCTCGCGGCTGTCCCCGGGAAAGATCCCTCTATGCTGCCCCTCTCCCGCCTCCACCGCATGGCTGTAAACCGGCGGTTACAGTTCTGTAAAGGAACAGGGAAGCAGTCCCAATACTAACATTCCCCTAATTCAAAGCAGGTCACCATGAGCGACATCACTCTGATGCGTATTTCAGACAGCGACATGGAAGGCATGCTTCGGGAAAGCCTGCAAAGACCAGGGCCGTATGCCGCCATGCTGTGCAAGGCAATGATACCGGAGTACTTGATTGTAGCCTGGCGCGGAAACGTTTCATACTACGGAGGACACAACAAGGCCACTCTCCCAAGGAACCTCATGCAAAGGCTTTCCAATTACCTCCAGGAGAGCTTCATGGAGATGTCCCATGAGGATTTCTGCTCTATCCCCGGACATATTGACCGAATTTTACTGTAGCTGCACTGGCAAGGGCTAAACAGTAGAGCGCCTAGGGCAAACCAATCAAGATATACCGGACATTGTTAGATTTTTTTGCAGCAGTTACACTGCCAAAGACTAGAACTTTAAGTGCCTAGGACAATCTAATCATGAAAAACCCACAGTTAATATTAATGTTCTTTTCAAAATAAATGTTTACATGTTTAAACCACTTACCGGCTGATCCTTCCCCTGATTCTGGGTCCGGGTTAACGCCTGGGGACGGTTGGTACGGGATCTCTGTGAGGGTGATGAAGAGATCCTGGCTGTCTGGGAAATCAGCGTTGTAAGCGCTGTCGACTGCCTCGTCCTCCTCATCTCCTTCCTCATCTTCCCCGTCCACTACCATCTCAGAGGAAGCGGGTGTGGACAATATCCCATCCTCAGAGTCCACGGTCAGTGTTGGGGTAGTGGTGGTGGCCGCACCGAGGATGGAATGCAGTGCCTCGTAGAAATGGCATGTCTGCGGCTGGGATCCGGAGTGTCCGTTTGCCTCTTTGGTCTTCTGGTAGCCTTGTCTCAGCTCCTTGATTTTCACGCGGCACTGCGTTGCATCCCGGCTGTATCGTCTCTCTGTCATGGCTTTGGAGATCTTCTCGTAGATCTTTGCATTCCGTCTTTTCGATCGCAGCTCCGATCCGAAAGCACTGTGGGATAGCTCCAGGAGCTATTAGCGTCGATTTCCATCCACACCTACCCTAATTCGACATGGCCATGTCGAATTTAGCGCTACTCCCCTCGTTGGGGAGGAGTACAGAAGTCGAATTTAGGAGACCTCTATGTCGAACTAAATAGCTTTGTTGTGTGGACAGGTGCAGAGTTAATTCGATTTAGCACTGCTAAATTCGACATAACCTCCTAGTGTAGACCAGGCCTTACATTTTATAGCGCTCTGACTTGCTGGCTCAGGGGTGTGAAAAATCACCCTCCTGAGCGCAGCAAGTCAAAGTGCTTTAAAGTGCTAGTGTAAACAGGCTCCGAGCACTGAGAGCTAATCCCCTCGTGGAGGTGGATTACCAGTGCTGCTGCGGGAGCACTTTGAAGTTTCCAGTGTAGCCATGCCCTAAAAGGTCTGTAGTGTATGACCTCAAAGCAGTATTAGTAGCAGAGTAAACATGGCTAGTTAGTTCATGGCAAGCTAGTGCGTTGTAGAGTCATACTCTAGCTTACCCTGAACTAAAAGTATGTCTACACAAGTGTTGGAAGATGTAAATTCCAGTTTGAGGAGATATACATGGACTAATTCGGATGGAACTAGCACTCTTAACAATAGAAGCATAGCCGCTGCCATTACCGCAGCAGGGGCTAGCCACCCTAAGGCCTTGTCTACACTACGAGAGTAGTTCGATTTTACTTAAATCGAATATTTGGAATCGATATTGCAAAGTCGAACGTGTGTGTCCACACTAAGGACAGTAATTCGACTTTGTGAGTCCACACTAACGGGGAAAGCGTCGACATTGGAAGCGGTGCACTGTGGGCAGCTATCCCACAGTTCCCGCAGTCCCCGCTGCCCATTGGAATTCTGGGTTGAGCCACCAATGCCTTCTGGGTAAAAAAATGTGTCGAGGGTGCTTTTGGGTAACTGTCGTCATCCATCCATCACTCACTCCCGCCCTCCCTCCCTCCCTGAAAGCGCCGGCGGGAAATCATTTCGCGCACTTTTCAAGTCATTGACAGCGCGGACGCCACAGCACTGTGAGCATGGAGCCCGCTGCAACCATCGCTGCAGTTGTGGCCGCTCTCAACGCCTCGCAGCTTATCATACAGGTTGCCCTGAGGCAGATGCAGAAAAGTCAGGCGAGGAGGCTACGTCAACGCGGTGATGGCCTGAAGTTTGAGAGTAGCACAGACCTCTCAGAAAGCAGGGGACCCAGCGCCGAGGACATCACGGTGGCAATGGGTCATGTTGATGCCGTGGAACGGCGATTCTGGGCCCGGGAAACAAGCACTGAGTGGTGGGACCGCATAGTGCTGCAGGTCTGGGATGAATCACAGTGGCTGCGAAACTTCCGCATGCGGAAGGGAACTTTCCTTGAACTTTGTGAGTTGCTGTCCCCTGCCCTGAAGCGCAATGACACCCGGATGCGACCAGCCCTGACTGTCCAGAAGCGAGTGGCCATAGCCCTCTGGAAGCTTGCAACGCCTGACTGCTACCGGTCAGTCGCGAGCCAGTTTGGGGTGGGCAAATCTACCGTGGGGGTTGTTGTGATGCAAGTAGCCAAGGCAATCGTTGATGTACTGTTGCCAAAGGTAGTGACCCTGGGAAACTTGGAGGCGATCATAGATGGCTTCGCAGCGATGGGATTCCCAAACTGCGGTGGGGCCATAGATGGAACTCACATCCCTATCCTGGCACCGGACCACCAGGCCAGCCAGTACATTAACAGAAAGGGCTACTTTTCCATGGTGCTGCAAGCACTGGTGGACCACAGGGGACGTTTTACCAACATCTACGTGGGATGGCCGGGCAAGGTTCATGACGCTCGTGTTTTCAGGAACTCTGGTCTGTTTAGACGGCTGCAGCAAGGTATTTACTTCCCGGACCACAAAATAACTGTTGGGGATGTGCAGATGCCTATAGTCATCCTCGGGGACCCAGCCTACCCGCTAATGCCCTGGCTCATGAAGCCCTATACAGGTGCCCTGGACACTGAAAAAGAACTCTTCAACTACCGGCTGAGCAAGTGCAGAATGGTGGTGGAGTGTGCTTTTGGACGTCTCAAGGGGAGATGGAGAAGCTTGCTGACTCGCTGTGATCTCAGCGAAACCAATATCCCCATTGTTATAGCAGCTTGCTGTGTGCTCCACAATCTCTGTGAGAGCAAGGGGGAGACCTTTATGGCGGGGTGGGAGGTTGAGGAAATTAGCCTGGCTGCTGATTACTCACAGCCAGACAGCCGGGCGATTAGAAGAGACCAGCGGGAAGCGCTGTGCATCCGGGAGGCTTTGAAAGCAAAGTTCCTGAGTGAGCAGGGTAACCTGTGACTTTCTAATTTTGTGTACAGAGAAGCCTTCACCCCACTTCCAACACACGTTTCAAAATAAAAATAGTTCTACTTTGTTAAAGCACACCGTTTTCTTTAATACTGTTTTCGCGGGAATTTTTAAAAACTGGGACGCAGACTGTGGTGCGGAGCGGGTGTAGTGTAGTCGCGCGAATGCAGCTTCTAAACTCAAGGACTGACAGGCTCCGCTGCGGTGGGATGGTTCTTTCAACGGAGCCTGTCACCCCTCCTGATAGGGACTGTGTGTATGGGGGGTCTATGTGACTTTGTGGCAGGGGGGGGATGGTTACAGATCCCCTGCTGTGTGGCTCTGTGATCCTGCCTAAGGACCGCCGCTTAAGATCTCTAACTGCCCTCCCCTGCCACAAAGTCACAGAGCAACCCACCCCCCACCACATAACATGAAAAGAACCTCCCAGACTAACCAGGGTAAGTAGTCACTGCATCACTGCACTATGTATGTGCCCTGCTGCTGTGCCTGCCCCCGACTATGTACCCTGCCAAAGGTGACTGTCCTGTCCAATTACCAACCCCCTTTCCCCCCCTCCTCCAAAAGAACATGATGGAAACAGTAGTTAACAGAAACATATTTTTTATTATCAACTACACATGGGACTGGGAAGTGAAACTTGGACGGGGGCTTGTGTCAGGCGGGAAGGAAAGAACTTGTCAAACTTTGGGGAATGAGAGCCTTCTGCTGCTCGAGCTCTCTGCAGGGGTGGAGTGAGAGTTAGCAGGGACTCTGCCGCCTCTCCTTCTGTGCACTTTGGGTGAAGGGAGTATGGGACTTGGTGGCGGGGGAGGGCGGTTAGAGATGGACTGCAGCGGGGCTCTGTCCTCCTGCCTCCGTTCCTGCAGAACATCCACAAGGCGCCGGAGCGTGTCCGTTTGCTCCCTCAGTAGTCCAAGCAGGGTTTGAGTCGCCTGCTGGTCTTCCTGACGCCACCTCTCCTCCCGATCCATGTTGGCTTGGTGCATTTGGGACAAGTTCTCCCGCCACTGGGTCTGCTGTGCTGCCTGGGCTCGGGAGCAGGCTATAAGCTCTGAGAACATGTCCTCCCGTGTCCTCTTCTTCTTATGCCTAATCCTCCCTAGCCTCTGGGAGTGTGATGACAGGCTAGGTTGTGAGACAGTCGCAGATGGGGCTGTGGGAATGGGAAAAAGGGAGTGAATTCCTCAGAAAGATAAATGTAGTTGTGAACAAAGAACATAGTCTTTCTCTGTGAACAGGACCATGCACAGCACCTATCACATGCGCACTCAGCACAAGGTCGAATTCTCGGCCTTCGCATTCAGTGTCTGGGGTTTTGCAGAGCACTTTTGAGAACCGTGTCAGGACAACGGAATTGCTCTTGCACGCAGACATGGTAAGCCGTAGATTCGTGGCAGCTTAAAACTTTAATATTAGCAATGGCCTCATTTCACATTGAAATCAATGTCGGTCCCTGCTGCCAGCAATCCGGCAAGCAGGAAGTCTGCTCCTGTCCCACACCCTCGCGGCTGTCCCCGGGAACGATCCCTTTCGGCTGACCCTCTCCCGCCTCCACCGCGTGGCTGCAAACCAGCGGTTATAGTTCTGTAAAGGAACGGTAAAGCAGTCCCAACACTAACATTCCCCTACCTCATTCAAAGCAGGTCATCATGAGCGACATCACCCTCATGAGGATCTCTGAGAGCGACAGACAGAGAATGCTCCGGGAAAGCCTTCAAAGACCAGGGCCGTATGCCGCCATGCTGTGCCAAGCAATGATTCCGGAGTACTTGCTAGTCTCGTGGCGCGGCAACGTGTCCTACTACGGAGGACCCAATAAGGCCGCTCTCCCCAAGAACCTAATGCAGCGGATTTCAAATTACCTGCAGGAGAGCTTCCTTGAGATGTCCCAGGAGGATTTCTGCTCCATCCCCGGACATATAGACCGCATCTTACTGTAGCTGCAGTAGCAGGGACTAAACAGTAGAGCGGCTTGGGCAGGACAATCATGCAAAACCGGACATTGCTAGATTTTTTTCAAATAGTTGCACTGCCCATGACTGAACCGTTAAGTTAATCAAACTAATCATGAGAAACCCATTTTTTAAATTGTTAATAATCATGTTCTGTTACAAATAAATGTTTAGATGTTTACAACACTTACTGGATGATCCTTCACCAGATTCTGTGTCCGGGGTAACGGCTGGGGAGGGTTGGTAGGGGATCTCTGTAAGGGTGATGAAGAGATCCTGGCTGTCGGGGAAATCAGCGTTGTGAGCGCTGTCGACTGCCTCGTCCTCCTCATCTCCTTCCTCATCTTCCCCGTCCGCTAACATGTCCGAGGATCCGGCCGTGGACACTATCCCATCCTCAGAGTCCACAGTCAGTGGTGGGGTAGTGGTGGCGGCCGCACCGAGGATGGAATGCAGTGCCTCGTAGAAACGGGATGTCTGGGGATGGGATCCGGAGCGTCCGTTTGCCTCTTTGGTCTTCTGGTAGCCTTGCCTCAGCTCCTTGATTTTCACGCGGCACTGCGTTACATCCCGGCTGTATCCTCTCTCTGCCATGTCTTTAGAGATCTTCTCATAGATCTTTGCATTCCGTCTTTTGGATCGCAGCTCGGAAAGCACGGACTCATCGCCCCACACAGCGATGAGATCCAAGACTTCCCGATCAGTCCATGCTGGGGCCCTCTTTCTATTCTGAGATTGCACTGCCATCAGTGCTGGAGAGCTCTGCATCGTTGCCAGTGCTGCTGAGCTCGCCACGATGTCCAGACAGGAAATGAGATTCAAACTGGCCAGACAGGAAAAGGAATTCAAATTCAAATTTTCCCGGGGCTTTTCCTGTGTGGCAGTTCAGAACATCCGAGCTCTTACTGCTGTCCAGAGCGTCAACAGAGTGGTGCACTGTGGGATAGCTCCTGGAGCTATTAGCGTCGATTTCCATCCACACCTAGCCTAATTCGACATGGCCATGTCGAATTTAGCGCTACTCCCCTCGTCGGGGAGGAGTACAGAAGTCGAATTAAAGAGACCTCTATGTCGAACTAAATACCTTCGCGGTGTGGACGGGTGCAGGGTTAATTCGATGTAACGGCGCTAACTTCGACATAAACGCCTAGTGTAGACCAGGCCTCAGTCTGTACCAGAGCAGCTAGCCCGTGCTGTCACTTTTGCTGTCATGGCTACACTTCTGTTTTTAGCGTGCTAGCTTGATCAGAGATAGCATGGATATGTCTCCTCAAACTGGAATTTACATCTTCCAGTTCTAGTGTACACTAAGACTCCATGTAGATAAGATGTTAGTTAGTTATTCTTAGTTTTTATAGCATTTCTTTTGTTCTCCTCTTAGGATAATATTTGTTTTTGTTTGGCTCCTGGAGTAGTATTCTTTTGGGTCTTCAGGGTAGCAGTCCTTCCTACCTTATGATACTTGGAGGGAGAGATGGTATATAAATTTTCTTCAGTAGAACAACTCACGGACTTTTAAAGTTAACCACATGCTCAAATGTTCTGTTGGATCAGGTCTTATAACAGAAACTAGTAAATATGTGCCTCTTTCCTAGAGGAATTCAGGGCTCTGAATCTAAGAAGGACAGGAGCCATCCCATTTTGAAAGTGAAACTTAAGAGGTTTCTGAGACTGGTGACTTACCATATAGTTATACCATTCCTTCTTCAATATTATTTCTTGAATTGTCATTTTGTCAGTTATATCATTCTACACAGTATAGTGGGAATTTCTCTTTTTACAGCTGAAGTGCCTCACTTTTAGTAGAATTCTGTGTTTCTCATTTGTAGTAGTACAAGAATCTTCCCTAAGTGACTTTCAATATTGGCAACTCCAAGTCTTAGGAATTCTTTTGGGAAATGATTGTTTTTGGCAAGTGTTTGGGGATCTCTAAAATTGGTGATTTCCTGTTGTCAATTTGAAGTGCTTTGAGATCTACAGATGAACTATATAAGTGCTGAGTAAAAAAAAAATTAATTATTTTTGTTTAGACTGTCGCACTAAAAGCCATCTGAATGACTTTGCTTCAGTCTGCCCTTTGTGTGGGATTGGGTACAAGTTTTAACAGAAAATGCAGCAGCTATTTCTTTAAAGTGTTCAAGAAAGGTGTTGAATTGACTGGACTGGAACCTGAAATCATATGCCCACAGAAAAAGTACAGCATGGGCAGTGATAGTGCCACAGTAAAATAAAAAATATTGTGTGCAGACAATATTAAAAGAGAATTCACTTCACAATACATGTTAACCATCCACACATTACTGAATAAAACATTTTAGTATGCCATTAAACTTTTGTCAATATCTAATGTGTCTAGTTACATGATTTATATACATTTCCAGTTGAGCTGTTAATTGATGTAAATGTTTTAGTACCTGACACTAAGTGGCCGAATTTCAAGTCCCATCTTCAAAGTATGGAGGTATTCGAACGTCTCAACAAAACATTTGCATGAATTTTGTTAATTTGGGGAAAAAAAACTTTTTTCCTAAGCTTGTTCTGAGAAATGGCTGGACCATTTTTGCAGAAAATTTCCAAAGTAAATCAGTCTGAATTAGATATGGCATGGATAGGGAAAATTATAAACAACTGATCACAGTGTTGTATTATGGAAAGTATTGGTGTCACAGGGTTCACACTTTGCTACGGCAACTCCTCCTGGCTGCTCTGGGAATTAGCTCTTTTCAGGTCTGACATCACCTTCTGTTGCTCATTGTAAGTCCTGCCACCTCTCTCTCTCTCTCTCTGACTTAAGTTGCTCTCTCTTCATGACTTGGCCCTTCGGATAGGTCACTATGTGTTTTTCCCACTTCGGGGGTATCATAGTCTTTCCATACAAACTGTCTCAGGTCTTCCCATTCACTGCCCAGATAGTGCCACTTCCCAAGTGGCCGATAGGGGAACCCAAGCCCATCCTCTACTCTGGGTTCCAGCTCAGGAACCCTCTAATCAGCAGCCAAAGCTTGCAGTGTCTTAAGCCTTGCTGCCATTTCCCTGCACCCTCTTCCTTTAGGTTTACTTACATCCCTTTGTGATGTCCAGAGCGGCTATTGGCTCCCTTACTGCAGCCCCTTTTCCTTTCTGCTGTCAGCTTCCTGGCTTTATACTAGCCCTGTCTGTTCTTTCTCAGCTGGGCTCCATCTTCATTCAGGGGTTACTGAGGTTACATAATTTCCTTCCTCTATCCAGTTAATTGGCCCCTTCTCAGCCTCACTGACCTCTTCTAGGCTAGTGTGAGGTGAACACCCCATTACACTTGGGCAGCCTTAACTATAGGCATCAATATCTGCACCGACTATACAAAAGGAAAGTATAGCAGCGGTTGGAATGTACTTGAAGCAAATCAGGTGAATGTTGAAAATGGTTTATGTACAATGTCATCAACCAAAAGAATGTGGAAATTTTAAAAATGCATATTCTTGTAATCAGGCAAGGAGATTTTCCCCTGAATTAATATTTGCCAATATGTACTAACACATTTTAATAGTGCACAGATTAATTGTTACTTTTTGCCCTGTTTTTGGACTAGCCAACTGCACCTATAATTTGCGAGTTTCTAACAATGATGGCAGTGTGTCATACAGCTGTTCCAGAAAGAGAAGGTGATAAGATTATATATCAAGCAGCATCTCCAGGTAAGAGCTAACTAATTATATATAAATTGTAAAATATTCAATCCACTCAACAAGAATGTTAATTCAGAACTTGATGAATTACCCCTACGTCTACCCCTTGCCCAGAAATTTAAATAAATGTGCAAAAGTAGTGATATTTAAGATCTGTCTCATACATTTTATTTCTATAAAAGACACTGTTTTAGATTTTTTCCCAATCCATGTCTTAGGCCTTGGCTACACTTACCCGCTAGTTCGACGGCTGGAAATCGAACTTCTGGGTTCGACTTATCGCGTCTAGTCTGGACGCGATAAGTCGAACCCGGAAGTGCTCGCCGTCGACTGCGGTACTCCAGCTCGCCGAGAGGAGTACCGCGGAGTCGACGGGGGAGCCTGCCTGCCGCGTGTGGACCAAGGTAAGTTCGAACTAATTCGAACTAAGGTACTTCGAACTTCAGCTACGTTATTCACGTAGCTGAAGTTGCGTACCTTAGTTCGAATTAGGGGGGTAGTGTAGACCAAGCCTTAGAGAGGATTTGTAGATGTCACATAGCCTATACAATAATAAAGGGTGGTTTGTTATCTACATTGCAACACCTAAATTGCTGTGTTGTGAAAAGTTGAATGGGTTGAATAATACAAATAAAATTCAAAAGCATGTGTTCAGTTAGACAAGCTAACACCCCTGTTTATGGCTCTCCTCTCTGATGCTTCATAACAATGGCATTGACTTAACAAAGTATCACAAAAGAAAATAACACTATGTAGTAATCATCAGGAAGGAAAATAAAACGTCTTAAGTAGGACAACGATTCTGATGATCAGCCAAAACATCAACACAGAACAAGAAAAGACAATATTTAAAACACCAGTAAACCACACTTCATACATTTTTTTCAAATAGATTCTTGCAAAAATCAGTATGAACATTTTGTATGACAAAGTTTTTAATGAAATATATTTGTTATTTATTTGTATTAAAACAGTACTTAGGCCCGCCAGTCAGATTTGAGGTCCCATTTTTCTAGGCCTCATATAGACATCATTTTCTGATTCATTGTGATGTAATAAAGAACATGTGATATGTATATAGTCTTATTACTCACAGTTACCTGTGTATTTTCTTACATACTATGCTATTATGGCTCTTTAAATAAGTGCCAGTCTTGAAGCAGAAGACTGACATTTTTATCACAGTGCTCTGGCTCATCAGCTTGAGCAGCAGAAAAGCGACTCACTGAGTCAACAGTATAACGCTGTTGCAAAAAAAAGCGAACATCCTTTTGGGATATATTAGCAGGAGTGTTGTAAACAAGATACGAGAAGTAATTCTTCCACTCTACTCTGTTGGGGTGGTTAGGCGCTGGAATAAATTGCCTAGGGAGGTTGTGAAATCTCCATCATTGGAAATTTGTAAGAGCAGGTTAGACAGACACCTGTCAGAAATGGTCTAGATAATACTTAGTTCTGCCATGAGTGCAGGGGACTGGACTAGCTGACCTCTTGAGGTCCCTTCCAGTTCTGTGATTCTATGATTCAGTGATTTGCACACTGAAGTTAAAAGTTAAAATGGATTAAATTAACAATAGGTAATGGGGTGGCTCACTTCCAGATGCAGTGTAGACATACCCTCAGATACCGGGGTAAAATTTTCAGCTATGGCTTTGGTTATTATGTCTCTTTTGGAGGTTGCTCTTTCAACCTAAAGGAAAATAATTCCCCTATGAAATGAAAAACTTTTCTCCTGTGCTACCTCTGATGTGTTTTGTTGCCTCCTTTGAAGCAGTGCAGCAGTTAATGGATCAGCTTCTAAGGTGTACCCAGCAAAAAGTAGTCTCATGTTTTCAGTGGGCCTTCTAAGAGGCAAGAGGACTCCAGCACAGGTAGACTGGTAGTGTCAATTTCTTGTATGAAACTAAAACACCAAAAGGGGACAACTTTCCAGAGAATGCGAGATTAGGGAAGTTTAGAAATATTGACTATGAGCTACTTCAGTTTTATAAATGTAAATGAATAATAATACTTTCACTCCTTATATAGTAGTAAGGAATGGGATCACAGAATTGCAGCATTGTCCCAATGTTGGATTTAAATTTCAGTAAAGCAAATTTGGGAGGAAACAAGAAATTTAGTGAGTAGGGTTCGGTGGAGGAAAGTTTTCAAATTCAGTAAGAAATCTTGAATTTCTTGAAAGCACTATAATTAAGTAGGAACAGACTGCAGATCCTCTGAAAAGAAGACGACAATTAATAGGAATTGGCCAGTGTGATGCCAGTAGAGGCTACTCAAATATGTGAGAAAAAGAGAAAACCTGTACTCAAAATGGGAAACCCAGGAGGCACCTAAACAAGAATTTTTAGAGTCAGTTATGGTTTGAGGAGGAAAAAATAAGGGTATCAGAAAAGCAAAAAGAATTAATGCTAGTCAAAGGTAATAAGGGATTCTACAAATATATAAAATGAAAAAGAAAGGGAGGAAAGTACAGTAGGACTGCTGTTAAATGAGCGTAATTTACAATGACTCAGAAATAGCTGAGATACTGAACTTTTTTCAAGAATAATAAACAAAGAAAATTTGAGCAGTGAAGAAGGAAGACCTTCTAAATTTATTTATTTATTGATGAGGAGCAGATAAAAGAATAATTGGAAAATTTGAACAGGTACAAATCTGCCTGTCTCTGTGTTATTTATCCTACAATATTTAAAAGGTATTTAAAACTTGAAAATTCTTTTTCTTGATAGTTTCTCAATCTATAAAAAAAACAATGGAAATTGGTTTGTTGCAGATGAAGGAGCATTGGTCAGAGCAGCCAAGCATCTTCGTTTTGTATTCACTGGAAGGACACCTGACTCAGTAATTATAGATTCTGTAAGTACATTAAAATTATGTTACTATGTATTATTAATATTTTGCCATTGATATTAGTTTACATATTTAATACAATTTAGTCCGGTAGGTTTATGCCGAAAAGTAGTTCCTAGTCTATTTATTTATTTTTAAAGCTTAAATCTCACTAACAAAAATATGTCTTTTTTTTCCAGCTTGGCCATGAGGAAAGATATGAATTGCTAAATGTGCTGGAATTTACAAGGTAAAGCAAAATAAGCATTTGACATGTTTTGTTTTATATTTTTTAAAGTGTCATTTTGGTGCATATATACTCTGCTGAATTTTTCCCTTATGGATAAATTAGTGGGTTTAATATAGAGATAGCATATGTTCAGACTTGAAAAAGACTGAGGGTTTTGTACTTTATTTGGAAACTTTATAATATATACTGTGCTTTAGCTCTATAGTATATATTCTCGCATTATAGGCAGAGCATGTAGCAATACTTATAGATAAGGAGATTGTAGTTGCCTTTACATTGTAAAAGGTCATATTCAGAGGAATAGTTTTATAAAATGTCTCCCTTCCCAGCTGAAATTTGACACTTCTGTTTTCATTTTGGAAGTAAATTTTCTTGGAACTTGAGGAAAAATTTGTAGAAATAGAAAAAGAGTGGGAAAAATACAAGTGTATGAAATGATTTTCTTTTCTTTTTTAAGCTCCATCACCTCAGTCAGAGTGATAAAAAAGCTTGAAATTTGGCAAAGGATGTTGTCCCCTGCTGCAATTTTTTTTCTTGTGGAACAGTGAAAAGTGATTTTAATTTGGCTGAGTTATGATTTTTTAAAGTACTTCATGCAAAATACACTGGCCCAAATTTGTAAAGGTATTTAGGTATTGCTGCGCTCAATATTGTGATGCCTAACTGTTTTTAGGAGCAAAATCTCATTTTCAAAAGTGATTTAGGTAGTGGCTTCTAAGTGTCTAAATCACTTTTGAAAATGAGAGTTAGGTCCTAACTTCATTGCAATGCTGAGTGCAGCAACTCCTAAATACCTTTAAAAATCTGGCCACTGCCTTTTTGTAAACTGATGGTATACCACTGTTCCATTGGTGGTGTGTATATAAAATACATAGAATTTTCCATTCAGTAAGTGATCTGTCAATGTTCTGCTGGAGTTGTGTATGTGTGCATTAGGAAGTTAGGTGCAATTTTATTTGTAAAGTGTATCTATATATGGAATATGCTATGTGAAAGTACTCAGGATATGAAACCCTTTCCTCATTGAGGACCTGTTTTTACAAAGGCTTAAGCATGTGCTTAACTTATATCATGTGAATTGTCTGATTGCTCACCCTGACAGGGTGAGGAGGAGTTTTATAAGGGGAGGAAGCATTATAATGACCTCAGATAGACCTGGAGGAAAAAGGGAAAGGAGAGAGAGAGACATACACATACCGGTACATCGAGGACTTGCACTGGAGGGAGCTATGATTGATTTGATTAAGGAGAAGGACCAGAGAGGGTAGAACTCAAGTGTGACTTTGGAGGCCTGGAATGGTGAAAAGACCAAAGGAGGTGTCAGGGAAAGTTGCCTCTAAGAAGAGGATTGCAGGAAAGGGAATTGAAGAAGAATGAAGCCTAATGAAGTGAAAACCAGAGAAGAATGGGCATAAGGAAGAGGGAACTGGTGAAAGGAGGAATAAAGGGAGAGAAACTGGTAGAAGAACAAAGTGAGAAAATACTAAACAAAAATCAGGTAAGGGAGCCTAGCCCAACTGGAAAAGAAACACATTGAAGAAGATGGTTTGAGAAGAGAAATAATGATATTTTAAAAGGAGAAAATACATAGAAAACTAGTGGGAGGTAAAACAGGGACACTGAAAAAGATGAAAAGTTACAAAATATAGTTGACTGGAGCATAGATGAGGAAAGAAACAAAATGACTGAGCAAGTTACTTCATCCTCTATTGATTCTATATATAACCTTCATTTTTGTTGTGAGAAGTTAATAGGTATGTGGCAAAAAGTGCCTTTGCAGCTCGCTTGACAGTTATAGCAATGTGTAGTATTTATATAGAATGGGAGTACAGGTTTCCCTTCTTTTTTTTCCTGTTCATCTTTACCTGTTTTACAGGCTTTATAAATCTTTTTAAACCTTGTGAATTGCCAGGAATGGTTATTAGATACCTCTTATACTTTTGGGATAAATGAAAACTACTTACCTGTGAATCTTATTCTCTGAGGAAATAAGTTACAGTAGCTTACCACACACGCACCCACCCACTTAACTCAGGATTCAGAGTTTTGTATCTATTTTATTTTCCAGTTCTTTAATATTTGCTTAGACTTATTGGAGGCACTAGGGGTCACTATTATTCCACAGCAGAAGTGCAAAATGTTCCCTGTTGGATCCAACAACTTCAGAATTTTGAGCTATGAGCCTTCCCAACATGTCTGTGAGAGGAGCATGCATCGTAAGAGAAGTAATCTATTACAACTTTATACTTTCTGAGAACAAGAATTACAGATACTGTAAGTGGCTTTGTTTTCTTGAAAGATAGGCACCTGATCCTATGTAGATGTAACTTTTGCAACCCCTTGCTGCCTTCCAGCATAAGCTGAATAAAAGGTTCTGTTTTACCTCTATTCAGGTACAACACACTGCCACACCAAACATCCACAACTAATTGTTTGAAAGGGATAGTCGGTAATGAGGTATGTAGAAAAGGGCCAGTTGAGGAAGGCAGAGTTAAAGTTACAGTGCATAGTTTTGTTGAGTGCGAAAATTGTGCTAATCATAAGGTATATGCCTATTAGGAAGCATAAGTTTTTATTATATTGTATTCAGTGCTGTGAATATGATTTTCAACCCTGCCAGCATATGAATATTTGAATGGCTGTGGACCTCAGGCTGTTTGGATTAGCTTCTTCTGATGGGGATCATTGGTAATCCACAATACCACGGTGTGATTCGGTCACCCCTGAAGCAACAGAATTTTGTGGAGCATCAGAAGTCCTGTTGGCTTAGTCCTTTAGCTCTTGTGGTAGACACATCCTTTCCGTGTAAAAGATTCCAGGATTCTTCTGCCTTTTTATTATGCAATGCTATTCTAATTTTTACAACATTGTCAGAGGCCACAAAACCAGGTGACAGTGAGGGGACATCAGCTGCTCCTCTGTGACATTTTTCAGTTGTTCCAAGGTACTTTTAATGCATGTTTCTTCAGTCACAGGTGCACAGCAAGGCATGTTATCAAATGAGTGAGTTGCTGCTAATGCTGACAGAGTGAAGCAATGGATATATATTCAATGCTTTAACCACTGGCCCACATGTCCATGCAGTTGGGTGTGGAAACAGCCCTCAGCTTTCAAAAGCACTCTCCCTCCACATGGTGAAGCATACACTGCCAGCAATAAACTAATAGAACAGTATGTGATAAAACAATTTCAAAGAGAAAAGACAGTGTTATATCTGAAAACAGTGTCCCAGTCTGAATACTCCCAGCTTTGCTCCCTTACTAGAGGCTTTACGCCTATGCTCATTGAAGTCAGTAGCAAAGCTCCAATTGACTTGATTGGTGCAGGATCAAGACCAAAGAACAAGATGTGTGTCCCCCTTCTGTGAGAGATTGGGCAAAGTATATGATTGCAGACTCCATGAGTAGTTATACTCCTGTCAGAGAACTATGAAAAAAGTATGATTAATCTGACTAATACAAAGATACACAGTGGTAAAACAGAAAACTAAACAAAAAAGGAAAAGGAGAAATAAATGGAAAAATAAAAATAATTTTCCAAAACAAAAACAGTCTACATTTGTTTCCATATTTTTCTAAAAAATTTGAAAAACAAAAATTAAATTTTTCATGAAAAGTTTCAATTTTGAAAAAGGCCATTTTTAATTTAAAAAATTGTTGGGAAAATTTAAGCCATTTCTCCTTAACAGTGACAAAAGCAGTGACATTAACCAAATTCACCAGAATGCCTGCCACTACGAGTTGTTCAGCAGAACAAGACTTCTGCTGAAATTATGGCAGAGGAGAAAAGTGATTTTTTTTTTTTTTTTGCTGCTGTTGCTCCACCATTAGTTACACATCATTCACTATGAGGAATGTATATGGAGAAAAGATAACTACAATATTCCAGTAAACTGGTGACAGTGTGGTTCAGTGGCTGGAACCCCCTTAGGGTAATCAAATTCCTATGATAGACTAATAATAACACAGTGTGGGGAGAATAACCTGACTTCACTTAGGAGGATCTTATCTGATCATCACAAAAGTGGTTTATATCATACTTGCACACATCCAGATACAAAGTTTGCTCGGATGTATTGAGTTGAGGCTAAAAACAGCTGGGGATAGTTCCACAGTTTTCATGGAGACTGAGAGTCTTAGTGATTATATAAATTATAGCTGAAATGCATGTTGAGTTCAGCCAGTACAGTAGCTATTCCAGGGACAGGCCTAAAATGAACTTGGTTAGCTTAGAGGGGAATGAAGGGGGTAGTAGGGTGATGTGTATACAGTTCCTACCTCATTTTTATCCCAAAACATGCATCTAAATGAGACCCTCGTTTTGAGTATTATCTTCAGTGTGGGGCTGCTCTTATAAGTTGGGTGAACTGAAAAATGGATGCTCTCTCCCTCCCTTTCTCATCCTGGACTAAAGCCAGCCAATATCTTCCAGCTAGGGCTTAGCAGTGCAAGCAAGGTTGGACGTCTCATTCACTAACTGTTTTGTTTGTTTGTAATTTTCAAAACTGGATGCCTAAAGTAAGGTTCCTACTGGGCATAGTGGTAACCTCCTTCCAGGGCACCCAAGAGTTGAAATCCTTATCTTTCAAGGAAGTGCAGAAGGTCTCAATCCCCTTTTGCATATATTGCCAGATGCCTGGCTGCAAACAGGGAAGAACAGGAGCAGCTGGAAGAGGAGGGACAAGTACTAGAGTCGCAGGAGTAACATTGGGGGGGATAGCTCAGTGGTTTGAGCATTGGCCTGCTAAACCCAGGGTTGTGAGTTCAATCCTTGAGGGGGCCATTTAGGGAACTGGGGTAAAAATCTGTCTGGGGATTGGTCCTGCTTTGAGCAGGGGGTTGGACTAGATGACCTCCTGAGGTCCCTTCCAACCCTGATATTCTATGGTCTTTCATCTCTCAGAGACCTGTTATCATCCTCTCCTGATGAAGTGGTGTTTTCAGGTCTGGTACTGGCACCTGATGACTTTAGAACATTTCAGGAGCTGCTCTCCATCTAAGCTCATTAGTACCTGCGAGCGTAATGCTCCTTATCTATAAGGGCTTCTTATCAGCGGTTCTCAAAGTGGGCCCCAACCCTATTTTAATGGGGTCACCAGGGCTGGCGTTAGACTTGCTGGGAGCCAAAGCTGAAGCCAAAGCCCAAGGGCTTCAGCCCTGGGTGGCAGAGCTCAGATTACAGGCGCCTTAGCTGAAGCCATTGGTCTTCAGCTTTGCTCTCACCCAGGGTGGTGGTACTTGGGACAGCTCAGGGTTTGGTCCCCCCCCTTCTGGGGTCATGTAGTAATTTTTGTTGTCAGAAGGGGTCATTGTGCAATGAAGTTGGAGAACCCCTGTCTTATATCAAGCTAAAACCCTGTGGCAGACACCAACTAAACTGCCTCTTTTGGCTAAGGGAGCAGGAAAAAAAATGTTGTATACCCCAAAAGGGGTTTGAACAGTTTTACATACATTCTACAGTTTATGAAAAGTTCAGGCAGATTAAGAGCACCCCAAAGGCAAAGACTCCAAAAAAATTAGATTTATTTGGAAGAAAGACTTATTCATCCGCATCACTGCAACTTTGTTCATGGCCATCACTATGACCATGCACAGAACTTCATGGCTTCACGCCTCTGGCATTCCAAGAGAAGTGCAAAGCACAATGAAGGATTTGCCCCTTGAGGCCGCAGACTTATTCAGTGTTTATATGGATGACACTCTGCACTCCCTCAGAGATTCCAGAGCACTGCTTCATTCCTTGGGCATCTACATTTCAGCCCCAAACTATGTGCCATTTAGCTATCAGAGGCAATCGAGGCAGAAGACACCTACGTACCCCCATCACAGATTTTCTGATACTTGCACAGGAAAAAGCCAACGTTTTCTTGGAGGAGACTATCTTCCTTGACCATGGGCTATTCTACACCTGCTTCCAGGCAGCAGGTTTGATGCAAGGGTCGAGAGCCATGCTTGAGCTACTCAGGACCCAGCCCCGCCTTTTTGGGTGCCATGTTGCTTTCTTCCATCAGTCATGACCTATGATAAAGACATTTAAGTGCTAGAAGTAGTCTCCCTCCCATGGCTATTCCATCTAATTTCATTCCTTATCCTAGGAACCCCCACCCCCCCACACATACACACTCATTGTCCTTCCCAATCCCTCTTCAGGTAACCTCACAAAAATAGCTAAAGGAAGAGGTGGCTTCTGTACTTCTTCTAGGCATGGAAGAGATACCTCTGGAGTACAAGAGAAGAGAATTTTACTTCTGGTATTTCTGTATCCCAAAGAAAAATGGGGATATTTGTCCTGTCCTAGACCTGAGACACCTGAACAAATATACACACTATCGCAGATGCAGGATGATAACAGTTGCCTCCACCATCCCTTCCCTTCAGGCTCAAGACTGGTTCATGGCTCTCAGGCTACAAGATGCATACTTCCTTATTTCCAGCCAGTCAGTCAGTCCACAGGAAGTACCTGTGGTTCACAAGGGGGCCTAATCACTACTAATACAGAGTGCTACCATGTGGTCTCTCCACAGCACTGAGAGGCTTTACAAAATATCTAGCTGTTGTAGCAGCACATCTGAGGAGATTAGGCATTAAGGATTATCCATATCTAGACTATTGTCTGATCAAAGGCAGGTCTCATCAGGAAGTCACCACAGCCCTGAATTATATTTTTCACCTATTCAGACAGCCGAGATTCATGGAGAATTATGAAAAAAAGGTCTCATCTCATCACAAACTATAGAATTAATAGGAGCCCACATAGTCTTCTGAGAGGTATGTTTTTGTTAATTTGGAGTCAGAGTTCTTTTCCTTCAAGCTATAGTCACCAGTATCAAATCATATGCTACAAATATAGTCAGAAACTGCCTCATACTTGTGGGCAACATGTCAGTTTATGTATATGTGATGCCACTAGCCAAACTTCACCCACATCCATTACAAGGCTGGCTAAGATCAGTGTATCATCATACAAGACATCAAATTAACATGTGAATTGTGATCTCAGCACACAACCTGTCTGCACTGAGCTGGTAGTAACACTCCAGGAATGTTTGAATAGAAGTGCACTTCTCCATACATCCACCTGAAAAGATAACAGAGGGTCCTGTGGCACCTTTAAGACTAACAGAAGTATTGGGAGCATAAGCTTTCGTGGGTAAGAACCCTTGCATCTGAAGAAGTGAGGTTCTTACCCACGAAAGCTTATGCTCCCAATACTTCTGTTAGTCTCAAAGGTGCCACAGGACCCTCTGTTGCTTTTTACAGATTCAGACTAACACGGCTACCCCTCTGATACTTGACCTGAAAAGATGTTGATCACAGATAAAACAGAAACAGGTTGTGGTAAACACCTGGACCACCTGCAGATACAATGGACTTCGTCTTAAAAGGACTTGATTCTTCAAGTAAATGTCCTAGAAATATGAGTAGTCACATTAGCTTACATAGCGTTCCATCCTGTTCTGCAGAATTCTACAGTGCAAATTATCAAGATAACTCAATTTGCAGTGTACTCTATAAACAAGCAAGGAGGCACCTGTGCATCACCCCTATGTCAAGAATTAATCACATTATGAACAAGGTGTCAGCAACATGGGATAACCCCAATTTCTCTTCATCCTCCAGGAGTCAGCAACAATCTGCCAGACTACCTAAGGAGACAATCCATCACCAGTCACAAATTGTCTGTGTCATCATCAAACCAATATTTCATCATAGATTCATCAAACCAATCTCATCATAGATTTGTTTGCCCCAAAAGATAACATGAAATGTACAACGTTTTGTTCATGGGTGTCTGGGCCAGGACGTAGGCAGTTGGGTCCAGTGGTTAGCGATCTGGTTCAGGGAGGAGTGTTAGGGCTGGGACATTGGGGGCCAGCTCTGATAGTTTGTGACCTGTTTCAGGAGGATCGTGTTCAGGTTACCAGGAATCAGGGCAGGAGTCAGATGAACTAATTTGGATGGGGTCAGATACTATTTGGGTCACCAAGAGTCAAGCCAAGGTCAGGATACTAGGAATCAGGCAGGTCAGAGTCTGTAGGGCTGAGCAAGGGGCCAGTTAGAGCCCAGTTGTGCAGACAACTTTTTGTGCCTTTCTTTGGGTTTAAATAGGAAGCTCTGACAAATCAGATGTCCCAATGTTGCTCCTCCAATCAGGGCCCAGGGGAGGCCTTCCTGATGTAACTTCAGGTTTCATGATCTCTCCACTCAGTGCCTGTCTTCACTACCCAGCTAAATCGACATCACTGCCATTGATGCAGCTTCATTGATTTAGTGGGTCTGGTGAAAACACGCTAAGTCGATGGCAAAGCACTGTCCTGTCGACTTCAGTACTCCACCTCAATGCTCTCCCATTGACATAGCATGGTATAGACACAGCTTTTAAGTCGGTTAGTTACGTTGGCTTAAGTTACACAACTTAACTAGCGTAACTTAGATCAGTTACAGCATTAGTGTAGATAAAGCCTATTTAGTCAGTTAGTAGTGAGCCACTGGGTAAGAGCAGGGAGGCAACAGTCAACTGGGAACCATGTGGACTAAAGTTCAAGACCTGTAGGGTCATGACATGGGTGGCATGAGTCTGGGATCATTACAAGATGCTTTCCTTACTGTGGGATCAAGATTTCATGTACATATTTCTATCAATTCCAAATCCTGATAGCTTCATACTGGCCGAGACAATTCAGGCTAACAGATCTCCTCAAAATGTCTGTCCAGCCTCCCATACGAATTTGGTTCTCCAAACATACTATCACAGAACAAAAGGCCAAAACTTAATTCAGACCCAAAGTCACTACATCTGGCAGCCTGGATGTTGATTGGTTTAGTACTACTGACAAAGATTGTTCTCTACAAGTATAAGGGTGCCTTTTGCTAAGTAAAAAGCTTTCCAAATGGAAACTTACTCCTCTAAATGGAAAATACTTTCAGATGTGTGCAGCCCAACACAACCTTGACTCGTTGAAGACCCTCATAGCAAAAATATTTAACTATATTCTGAATCTGAAACACTCTTGACTCTCTTTCAGTTCCATGAAAATCTGCATTGCAGTGATCTCAGTATACCACCCAGTAGTAGTGTTATACTCAGTTTTTATACCCCATAGTACCCAGATTTCTAAAGGGGTTATTGCATACTTTAGGGAATCCCTTCTGATATGGGATCTTAACATTGTCCTTAGAAATTTAATAGTTCCCCCTTTCATTCCTCTTTCTGAATGCTCTTTAAACCTCCTTACTTTTAAGACGGGCTTTTTAGTCACAGTTACATCAGCCAGGAAGGTTAATGAACTCCAAGCTTTCATGGCAGACCCAATTTATGCAACATTCCACAAAGATAAGATGGTGGTAAGACCTCACCCCAAATCTATTCCCACTGCTCTGTCAGACTTTAATTTGAACCAATCTATTGATTTACCTGTTTTCTTTCCAAAACCCCACTCCTTCTTGAGAGATCAGAAACTCCACACTTTGGACATTTCAAGGGTTTTGTTAAACTACCTTAACAGGACAAGGCCTGTGGTTCTCAGAGATACTGTTGTCTATACGGATCTCTCCATCTTCATTATGTTCTGAGACCTCCTTATTTAGGATTCTGGATTAATGAGGGAACTGAGAGATGGTTATGGCCGCTCTACCCTTTATGCTACTGGGTGGGGGAACAGGAGGACATGCATAGTGCAGGCATGGGCCAATGGAAAGTGCTGTTCAAAAGATTCTGATCTTGTGTGTGCAAGGTGTATGTGCACTTAAAGTGAGATCCCACAGACAACAACATCTTGAAAAGCCACAGGTGCTAGGATAACTACTCATCTTTTCTTCAAGATAGTCTCTGCACATTTCCACCTTTGGATGCATCCCTTGATGCCTCTGAGGTTCAAGAACCTTCTATAAAGCAGTGCCCTTTGATGATGTGTAAGTGTTCTCTCCTGGCCCAAAATATTTAAAACTTGGGTTATAAAAGGTCTGGGCATCCCAACCACTTCATTTCCTTCTTTTCTACAACTAGCTGTGGGTATTGGAACCTTCTGTGCATTGCTGGAATGAATTTTGGGGGTTTGAGCCAAAACTCCCTTAAGTTACAATGTAATACTATAAGATAAGCTAGGTAGTTGCACATTTAGGCCCAGATCCTCAGTGCTGCCAAGGTGTATCCAGTGCAGGGGACGGACAGCATAAAGGTGACTTAAGGCAACTTTTATGCCTCCTCCATCCCACCCTAGTTCTGAAGGCAACTGAATGTTGGTTCAGCCCTCAGAATAAGTTAGAACATCCTCAGGGTTATTTTAATTTATGACTGCTTGTAAAGGTTCCCTAGGGGTCGTTGTGCTGTCTGGAGATGGACAGAACACAATTCACTCTAGGCAAGCTCCATTTTTCCCTAGCACATCTCCAACATATCCCCTGTCCCATTCAGCAGTACTTGAGGCTAATGGGATCTTGGTGTCTTGCACCTATGACACACCTCATGCCCATAGAAGAAGAAGGAAGGAGCTGAGGTGATCCAGGATGCATGGCCTTTTTTGCAATCTTGCGCCAAATATTTTGTGCTCTGTGAGGGCACTCATTAGGTGTCATTGGGTACTGCTTCACCGAAAGTTCCTGCAGCTCAGTGTGCCCTGGAATGCTTCCTACAAGTGGGGATGTGCAGAGAGAACACACTCAAAGGACTACAGTTACTATTGTAAGTAACCATTTTTTCTTCATTTCTGCCCCCTGTTTCATGAAGGAGGAGGAAAAGCCAGTGGTAGGACTAGTAGACATAATTATTTCATTACCTCTAATTTATATACAATAAGTATGATGTGTATCTATAAATATATATGCATATAAATGCACATTTTCAAGTTTTCTATTTTTTTATTGATGGATGAAAAAGGTTGGTGATGTTTATGGACTGCAATTTAACTCTCTTCCAGCACTAGGAAAAGAATGTCTGTGATTGTTCGCACACCAACAGGGAAATTAAGACTCTACTGTAAAGGAGCTGTAAGGTTTATTTTATTTAAATTACCGTACAGTAATTTTAATCTGTTAATTTGTAAATGATATGCTGTAGACATACAGAAAAATAAATAATTGAAATAATTACAGTCTGAAGTTATTGCACGATCAACTGAAGTCAGATCATCTAAAATTAAAAAAACTCTGGGTTTCAGTCATGACTTTTTTTCAATTTAATTAGCTATATTATATATTAAAATTATGTGCCAGGATTAAGGGATAAATTGTGAGTTGTACTACATGCCTGTCTGGGAAAATAAGACCCTCCCTACTGTACATCTCCACTTGAGATACCCAGACCATTGCTCACCCATTTATTCCTTCTCTGGAGCAGATGGGAAGGGAATTGCTGGGGAATGGGTGGAGCCTTCGCTCTACCCCCTGTTCACTAGCCTGAGTAGAAGAGAGGAAATAGGGGGGAGAGGAAATAGTAACTTACTGATAGTATTAGGTCAACAGTAAATTATTGTTCCCTTGGAGAAAGGTATGTCTGAGTCACAACACATCCTAGAATGGTGCAGTTTGCACACTGTGTGCCTTAAGTGATTCATCAAAGGAATTACTGATGTATAATCTGAAATCAGTTTTAATCAGGAAAGAGATCTTGGAGTCATCGTGGATAATTCTCTGAAGACATCCACATAATGTGCAGCGGCAGTCAAAAAAGCAAACAGGATGTTAGGAATCATTTAAAAAGGGATAGAGAATAAGACGGAGAATATTTTATTGCCCTTATATAAATCCATGGTACGCCCACATCTTGAGTACTGCAACAGATGTGGTCTCCTCATCTCAAAAAGATATACTGGCATTAGAAAAGGTTCAGAGAAGGGCAATTAAAATGATTAGGGGTTTGGAACAGGTCCCATATGAGGAGAGATTAAAGAGGTTAGGACTTTTCAGCTTGGAAGAGAGGAGACTAAGGGGGGATATGATAGAGGTATATAAAATCATGAGTGATGTGGAGAAAATGAATAAGGAAAAGTTATTTACTTGTTCCCATAATATAAGAACTAGTGGCCACCAAATGAAATTAATGGGCAGCAGGTTTAAAACAAATAAAAGGAAGTTCTTCACACAGCACAGTCAACCTGTGGAACTCCTTGCCTGAGGAGGTTGTGAAGGCTAGGACTATAACAGGGTTTAAAAGAGAACCTCCATGAGTTTATCTAGTTAAGTCCATTAATGGCTATTAGCCAGGATGGGTAAGGCATGGTGTCCCTAGCCTCTGTTTGTCAGAGGGTGGAGGTGGATGGCAGGGGAGAGATCATTTGATCATTGCCTGTTAGGTTCATTCCCTCTGGGGCACCTGGCATTGTCCACTGTCAGCAGACAGGATGCTGGGCTGGATGGACCCTTGGTCTGACCCAGTATGGCCATTCTTATGTTAAAACCAGTTCTTCAATGTTTATAAAAATTGAATACAGGATTGTTGATATTCCACATTCCTTATCCTTCCAAATGAAAATTAATGAAATAATGTCATTGTGTAACTCTATGCACAGCTTTTTTGTTGGCCAAGTAGAAGTGAGAATGAAAGCTACTAAGTATCAGTTTCACTCTGAACTTAAATTGGCGGGGGGGAGAGCAAAGGAACACGAAGGGTGGAATAAGGGGAGAAAAGTATGTATGAAAGGTGAGGGGAAATAAAAATACAGAAAACCCCAAAAGAATTCCAGATTAGGAGAAGGTGTAGAGATCTACAGACCCTGAGGGCTCAGAAAGTCCTCCTCTTTTCTCCCCTTCAGAACAGAAATATACTTCTATTTGTGTTGCTTGGCCCTGAAATACTTTGATATAGTGTTACATATTTTTTCTGCCTATTTTCCAGAATTTCTGTTATTGTTGCCACATCAGTGAAACCTGCTTGCTTTGCTTTATTGTACCTTCGTTCTGTTTGCATTGTAGGACACAGTAATTTATGACCGTCTGGCCGAGAGTTCAAAATACAAGGAAATTACTTTAAAACATTTAGAGCAGTTTGCTACAGAAGGTGAGTAATAGTACTTGATATAAAACAATATGAAATAAAACCTCTCAATTCTCATAGGTACTATAAATTTCAGCTTTTATTATATTGTAAGAATTTATTATATGTATGTTTATTAAACTCCTGTAGCCTCTGAAAAAGATGGTCCCTTTCCTGAAGAATATATGTTCAAAAATATAGACAGATAAAACACGTAGAATTGGCCTAAGTAGAGGCTTTTAAAATTCAGTTGTGCAGTTCAAATGTATTATGGAGACACAGTAGTGATTCCATGAAATTAGAATGCAAACTCTTTTGCAACCTTTAATTTTGATCTCTCCCAACCTCTGACTTTTCAGGAGGAGAGGAAAGAGGTTGGAGGGAGTGGGTTGAGGATGGTTCAGGAATCAATGTTGACACTAGATGGCCTTGTGCAGAGAGGCCATCCATCCACCTCTTGACAGTTAAGTTTGCTTTAAGGCTGCTTTACATTACAGGAGTGAATCCATTACTGATAACTCTAGGGAGTCCTCCCATACCCACCTCAACTGTCATGTCTCTGTATCCCCAGTGGTCTAGCAGAATCATCTCTCTAACCACTATTCAGTGACGATTGAAGGGATGTTGGTGCCACATTTGGGTTCACAAATAAGAATCTGTAAGTGACTTGAAAAGGCTGTCTATAAAGACAATAGGTACCTATCCTCATCAAACAATGGAAACTTTAAACAAAATTAAAAATCACTGGAAAACCCCACTCTTTAAATGCAGGCAGGAAAACAACCTCTGCAATAGAAAATACTGATATCGTATACACCCTTGCAATAGTATTTTGCTCTCATATAGCACTTTTCATCAGTAGATCTTAAAAGCACTTTACAAAGGATGTACGTATCATTACCCTCATTTTACAGAAGGGGAAACAGAGGTACAGAAGTAAAAAGACTTTCTGAATGTCACCCAGCAGGCCTGTGGCAGTGCCAGGAATAGAAGCTAGATCTCCGGCGTCCTAAGCCAGTGGGCCACAGTGCCTCCCAGATACTGCTCTGAGGTCTTTCTGTGCCTGATAGAGGAAAGCAAGTTGGTCATGGGTTATAGCATCATACAATAAAGGACCATAGTATTCTAATTCATCCATGCAATAAGAAAAGATGGATGGGTAAGGAACACAATTAAGGTTATTACAGGAAACTCAAACTGCAGATGGTCTCTTTCATTTTTATATAACTTTAATAAAATTTGTTTCTAAATTCTTTAACAAAATGTGTAAGTCATTTTAGATTTATTTTACTAAATGTTCATGCAACAAATAAGAACCAAATTAAATTATTTATATTTATAATTATCCATGAGATTATAATAGTCCTGCCCCCATGGGTGCTGTAACACTGAAAGTAAAACATAAATAATCTACTGTTAGCTCCTTTTGCAGAACAGATTGCAGGATTTTCTGGTCATATGGTAGAAAATATAAATTAACCTCTTGTTCCTGAGGAAGTCCAGAGCCCCTTTTCCCTGCTTTGGTCCCAAATTGGGGAAATAGCTTCAGGCTGCTCTTCCCCCATTCCACAACTTCAACTTTAGGCCAACGGGGTGGGGTAGGGGTGGACTTGGTTAGTACAGTTGCTGGCCTGATGGGGGACACTGTCACTCCAGACAGGTTTCTGCTGGTATTAACCACTCAACCTGGGCTCTCCACATGGGATGCTCTTCTCCCTCCTCTCTCTGGGCAGTTCCTCCCAGTGAGGGGAAAACATAGTTCTGTATATCTTGGGTACTTGTATGACCCGCATTGCCACAGTAAGTGAGTGGCTCACCATCTTGAATGTCTTTATCCTCACAATATCCCTGTGAGGCAAGGAAGTACTATTATCCCCATTTTACAGATAGAGAAGTGAGACTCAGAGAGGCTAAGTACTTTCCCCAGGGTTACACAGGAAGTATGCAGCAGAAAAAAGGACTTGAGCCCCAGTCTTGCAAGTTCTCTCTCATAGAATATTGGGGTTGGAAGAGACCTCAGGAGGTCATCTAGTCCAATCCCCTGCTCAAAGCAGGACCAACCCCAACTAAATCATCCCAGCCAAGGCTTTGTCAAGCCGGGCCTTAAAAACCTCTAAGGATGGAGATTCCACCACCTCCCTAGGTAACCCATTCCAGTGCTTCATCACCCTCCTAGTGAAATAGTGTTTGCTAATATCCAACCTAAACCTCCCCCACTGCAACTTGAGACCATTGCTTCTTGTTCTGTCATCTGCCACCACTGAGAACAGCCTAGCTCAATCCTCTTTGGAACCCCCCTTCAGGTAACTGAAGGCTCACTCTTCTCTTCTGCAGACTAAATAACCCCAGTTCCCTCAGCCTCTCCTCATAAGTCATGTGCCCCGGCCCCCTAATCATTTTTGTTGCCCTCCACTGGACTCTTTCCAATTTGTCCACATCCCTTCTGTAGTGGGGGAACCAAAACTGGACGCAGTACTCCAGGTGTGGCCTCACCAGTGTCGAATAGAGGGCAATAATCACTTCCCTTGATCTGCTGGCAGTGCTCCTACTAATGCAGCCCAATATGCCATTGACCTTGGCAACAAGAGCACACTGCTGACTCATATCCAGCTTCTCGTCCACTGTAACCCCCAGGTCCTTTTCTGCAGAACTGCTGCTTAACCAGTCGGTCCCCAGCCTGTAGCAGTGCATCAGATTCTTTCTTTCGAAGTGCAGGACCTCCACTTGTCCTTGTTGAACCTCATCGGATTTCTTTTGGCCCAATCCTCCAATTTGTCTAGGTCACTCTGGACCCTATCCCTACCTTCCAGCATATCTACCTCTCCCCGCAGCTTAGTGTCATCTGCGAACTTGCTGAGGGTGCGATTCATCCCATCATCCAGATCATTAATAAAGATGTTGAACAAAACCGGCCCCAGGACCCCGACCCCTGGGGCACTCCGCTTGATACCGGTTGCCAACTAGATATCGAGCCATTGATAATTACCCATTGAGCCTGACAGTCTAGCCAGCGTTCTATCCACCTTCTAGTCCATTCATCCAATCCATACTTTTTTAACTTGCTGGCAAGAATAGTGTGGGAGACCGTATCAAAAGATATATATCATCCACCGCTTTCCCCATATCGACAAAGCCAGTTATTTCATCATAGAAGGCAATCACGTTGATCAGGCATCACTTACCTTTGGTGAATCCATGTTGACTGTTCCTGATCACCTTCCTCTCCTCCAAGTGCTTCAAAATGGATTCCTTGAGTACCTGCTCCATGATTTTGCCAGGGACTGAAGTGAGTCTGACCGGTCTGTAGTTCCCCAGGTTCTCTTTCTTCCCTTTTTTAAATATGGGCACTATATTTGCCTTTTTCCAATCGTCCGGAATCCATTAGACCTTCCCTTGGAGGCAAGGACATTCTTAAATCCTAAATTGAGGCACTTACCTTTAGTAAATAGGGAGTTATGACCTGGCCAAATCTTTTGAGACCTCTTACACCAGGAAGGCCTATTTCTAGTCCATTATTTTAGAGATTTCCACTCCTCTCTTTCCCCTGTTTGTATCATCAAGCAATTGATCCCTTTGGTTGGTGTGGTGGTTTCCTTTCTCGATCATTGTGTGATGACCTAAGTGAAAAGAAAAAAAAAGCTAGCCTCAGGTCTATTCCATGTGTTTGTTCTTCACATTATGATTTGCATCAGCAGTGTTTGGGTAGCTTTAAATAATCGTATATAATGCCCAAAGTATCATACTCAGAGTATCATACTAAGAAGGAAACCTAAAATAGAAATAGGCTATGGAAATAAACAAAACTTGTCAGATAGCTGGTAGTGCAACAGCCTAATGCTCCTGATGAGTAAATCTTTGACTGCATGGATCTCGGTGTCTGGGTTGCTTAGAACACTTTTTAAAAAAAACCAAGTGAATTCAATGCTTGTGAGGTCACAGATTGACTGGTCTGGAGAAAAAGACATGAAAGGTGCAAGAGCACACTTCCCTACAAGGACACGGAAGTACACTATGTCTAGAGTAGGCACAAAAATTTAGTTTTCATGTCAGCTCAATCTCCAACCTCTCTGCTGAGTTTGCCAATTGTGCTGGTGATCTGGAGAAGGACAGTTATCCACTAAGAACTGGATTGAGATCCTGGATTAATTTCATGTGGATTATCAGAGAATAAACACTTTTCAGCCACTACCTAGATAGCCTTGATTCAAACCAGTATCCTAGATGTGGAAGGCAGACGGTCACATCATGTTACATTTCAGCTCTCTTTTTCTCCAGACCAGTCAATCTGTGACCTCACAAGCACTGAATTCACTTTAAAAAAAAAAAAAGTGTTCTCCACTTTGTAATGCATTAAAGAAGAATTCAGTATTTATTATTGCACCAAATTTAAATACTGCCAATAATATTACACCATTTCTTTCATGTTTCCATTCATGTGGCAATACAGTATGTCCTTGGCATTTGCTACACGTATTTGCTGCGTTGTTCAAAATGAAGTGGTTATCATTGCTGGCATTTACATTTAAACATTTAATAAATTTCAGTGTTAATATCCATTTAGGTGAATGGAAGAACTGTATAATTCTTTGTGGTCTTATTCCAATCTGTCAAGAAGCAAACTCAATAAGAGTCTCAATTTTTCATTAAGATTCTTTCCAATCAGTATACCAGTAAATTTATTTTTAAAAATTAAAGTTTAGATTCTGGAGAACAGCAAATTCCTTGGAAAATCCTAGCTCTGTAGATATTACACACACATTCATTGCTGTTTTTCCACTTCATCATCCGATTGGTGGATTGTGAAAAGATTTTTAGAAAGATTTTAATATCCAAGTTATTCAATCCTTCCCACCTTTTTCTCTCCCATTCATCTTTCTGGACTGATCTCATGGGACTCTTCTTATGAGAAAAATTCAGTCCATTTCTCAGTGTAATCCTTCTGCCAGGTTGTACTGACAGTAACAAAGCCCAGGTTCAATATCTAGGGTTTCCTCTTAACATTACAAAACAGAACTAGCTCGAGCCCCCACTTAATAATCTGGAAAAACTAAACACCATCCCTGGGCACTTCTAAGAGGCAATACTTTCCCCACTCACAAATGCAGTCTGTGTATAACAAAAGAAAACTATTATTAAAAGGAAGAGGGAACTCAGCATTAATTTGGGAAAACACCACAACAACAATTCAAAAGTGTGCAAACCACAAGTAAATACCCAGCCCACAGTGCAATGAGCTGTGTCCTTTGCCTCAGTTTCCTACCTGTGGCGTGGAAGTCCGACAGACTAATGTCCCTTTAACACATCACTCCCCTTCACCTCTTCTGCATGCCATTCATAGATGGTTGTCCAAAGTTAGCTAAGTCCCAGAATCAAGGATGTGTTCACATGGGTTCACTTCCTACCCCAGAAAGGGGGGAGGAGGAGTCGACCAGTGCTGCTGCTCAGGGCTGCTGCAGCTGTTACCGCTGCTTGCTGCCACCTTCGCCTTTACTCACTGCTGCTGCTTGCCGTTCCTGGAATGTCATGTTTTAAGGTTCAAGCACTTAGCCAGTTCTTAGTGATTTCAGCTTTTAGTGATTTCACTGCTACTGCAACCTCTGCATTGTCTTTCCCAGATCAAGTCTAAGGCTCAGCCTCTAGATTTGTTCATCTGTGATTTCAACAATAGCAATGACCTGAGCAGAAATAAGGATGGTCTGATCATCTCTGCTTTAAACACTGGAGAAGCAGCGGCCAAATGGTATCTAGGACTCCTTAAACAGCATCCACACTACCAGATAGGAACAACTCTCCCCATCCCCTCTGCCTTTCACTTGGCTTTTCCAACACTGACCCCTGCTGAGTGAGCAGGGTTAAAGTTAGGGTGACCTTCTTAATGGGGGCATGCTAATTACAGTTCTGCTGCCCTTTATGCATACAATAAGGAAAACAACATTTCATTTCCTCTGCATTCAATACTAAACTAAATTTTAACACAAAATATCAAAAATTGATCACTTTGGCAAAACTAGTCTGTGACCTCCACAGAGTAGGTCATCATCATCATGTTCCCATTATGCCTCTGGCATTTAGTGCAGCGACAAAACTCCTCCACTCCTGTCTGTTTCTGGCAAGTCTTTCAATGGTTTTTCAGCTCAGCTTCCACAGCTCTTTGCCATGTTGCTTTCAGGTAGCCTCGTTTTCACTTGCCTTCAGGTATCCATCTTATTGCTACTCTGGTGATGCAATCAGTTTCCATCTGAAGCACATGGCCAATTCATCTCCAGTGTCTCCTGGCAATGATGGTACTCACATCCTCTTGGCTGCATTGTGTCAATGGATCTTGGTTTGAGATTGTTCTGGGCCAGAAGATACGGAGGATTTTTCTGAGGCAGGTTTTATGGAATGTGTGTCTATGAAAATACAGCTTGCTCCTGAGATCTTTTCCCTCAGTTCATCACTAGATGTCAGGGGAGAGCTCATTCAAACCCTTCTTACATCAGTCTAGGATGACCACACATAGGGCTGGTCTACACTTGGGGGGGGATCAATCTAAGATACGCAACTTCAGCTATGCAAATAGCGTAGCTGAAGTCGAAGTATATTAGATCGAATTACCTGGGGTCCACACGGCATGGGATCGACGGCCGCGGCTCCCCCGTCGACTGCGCTACCGCCGCTCGCTCTGGTGGAGTTCCGGAGTCAACGGTGAGCGCGTTCGGGGATCGATATATCGCGTCTTAACAAGATGCGATATATCGATTCCGGATAAATCGATTGCTACCCGCCGATACAGCAGGTAGTGAAGACGTACCCATAGGTTCATAGAGCCATAGGGCCTAAAGGGGCCATCAGATCATGTAGTATGACCTCTGGATACCACATGCCATTATATTTCTCCAAAGTACCCCTATGTTAAGCCCAAAGACATCAGTTAGACCAAAACTTTCAGTCCTCTGGAAACTAAATATTGTGTGCCACAGCAGAGAACAGGAGAGACCAAGATACCACCTAATGTCAGAGGCCACTGCACTCTTGCATCGAAGCTTAGTGTTCCTGATGCTGTTGAATTGCCAAGAAATCTAGAGGGAGGTTAAACACCATTCTTATTCTGAAGATTGTTAAATTAGTTAGTGTGCCTTGCATGTAAGAGGTATACGCTGTCATTCCCCACCCAGCCTCTTTATATTGATTTTTACTGTCCCGATTCAAAATTTCCAGTGTCATTAATGTTAGTTCATAAGCCTTAATACAGCTTTGTTTATTTTATTTATGAAGCTTCTTGATTATTTAAGTAGATGACATTATGCTCTCTAAAGTGTAATTTAGGTGCAAATTAAAATGCCAAAATATAGTATTGATTTACATTAGAGGTACAAAAGCAAACATTTGTATGTCAGAAAATTCCAAAAGTTATGTTTTCTCCACTATACTAACTGAGCCATGTTTGTACATCCTATATATTTCATAGTATGTTTTCATAATCATTAAGTACAACCCCAAATAGCCAAATGTCTCAATGAACATTTAAAACGTTTGGATAATTGGAAGCTGCCCTGTCAATCTCTTAAAGTTTATTAGGATTCTTCAACCCTGAATTTAACCATCAAAACTTGCTGGGGCAGCTTCCATGATTACGGAAAGCCAGCAGCGTATCCAAAACTCTTTGCTTTTGTAGTTTAGGATTGAGTTGTATATTAGCTCTGTTCCTGCAAGCTCTTAAGTTTCATAGGATTTATCAAAGGTCTGCAAGATGAGAGCTCTACATCTTGGAGGACATATTGAATCTTTGGATAACTGAGCTTTTGGATATAAATATCAGTTCACGTTTAAAGCTTGCATGTACAATTTGGGGGTTGGCAAAAAGAGGGCTAGGGAACATTAGAGGAGTAATATGATCCTTTTTGCTGTTAGGAAAGGCCAGAGGAAACGTAACTATTTTTAAAAATTTAAATGTATACATTTTAACTTTTTAAAGCTCCCACGTTTTGGGTAGATTGGTATCTGCTCCTTTAGTTCCCTTTAGCTCCTTATTGATGAGTGAGGAGAAAAAGACCTTGTTACTGCTGATATTGAATAAGAAAACAAGTCAGGATGGGGACAAGAATCTGTCACATTTCTCCAGCAACCCATCACTCCTCGGTACAAGAAATCCAGGCCAGAATGGCTGTAGAAGATGATTGTTGGAATTATTTGAAATTATTAATATGGGAGCCACCAAACACTAATTTAACCATAAATTCTTCATTAAATCCAAAGGCTTATACAATTGCTCTACACACGCCAAAAAAGCTAAAATAATAAGCAATTTACTACATCCAAACAATAACAAAATATTTATAAACATTTGACCACAATACTTACAAATGGGCTAAATCCAAGGATGCTTAGACCTATATTGGTCAACGTTATTAATGAGCTCTTTAAGAGTTTACTTTTTATACCCTTTAACAAACAAGTGATGTCACTGACAGTTACTGACTTCAGGTAAAAAACAATTTGAGACAGTTCACCCTTATTTCCAGTCTTAATCCAGATAAGATGTACAACCTCCTTTCTTCCCAAGGCCTTTCTTCCTTATTTCTTCCCCTCCTTCCTGCTGACCAACAGCTTTTTCATTGCACCTGCGTTCACATAGGAAATAACAATGCTGTGTGAGGCAGGAAGGTCCATGTTGGCTCCTTTTGAGATTTTTTTTTTGTTTTATTGAAAACCACCTGCAGTCACCTCTGTCAGAGTCCTTCTTTTTAGAAACATCCCCTTATTTCATTAGTTATTCTTTGAAGCAGTCAGCCTCCCTGCTTCATTCCTTTTGGCCTTATAATTCATTATTTTCAAGGCCTTCCTTCTACTTGCCAGTCAGAGCATTTCTTTACAACACATTTATATTTTCTTAACCAAATTTAAGCTAACTTTAATTCTATACTTATCCTACAATGATGAAGAGATTAAATCCACATCTGCTGCCATCCAGGGAGGCAGCCTAAGCTCAGCCTCTGTGCTAAGTATCTGTACAAATGAGGCTCAGTCATCAGCCCTCTCTGTCCCTCCTACCACATCTGCTAACATCAGTGAACCCCCACACAGTAAGGAACAGAAAAATATCTGTTCCCAGCACAGCTCCTTTCCTCCTGGTTGGGAAATAAAAAAGAAAACTGCCCTCAGAATAAGCCTCTCACCCATTTGCAAGAGGCTAAAGAGTGACTAATCTCAGGGAAAGTCCACTTTTCCTTTGCAGGGGGTAGAAGTTGAGCTCCTCCTGAACCCCTAGCAAGGGGAGGGATTAGAGAAGATGGCCATGGAGAGAGAGAGGACTAGATGAGCTTACAAAAGTAAAAAGGGCTTGATTTGAAGGAAACTTTCTTCTTGCGTCCACCCCCCAACACACAAAAGGAGGGCACTGGTTGTGCTGGGAATAGCTGTCCCTCTGCAAAGTGGGTCAGTGATGCATATGATACAATAGTAAAAGCAACTGCCTCCATGACTGATGTCCACAACCACAACTGAGACTTTTAACAGATGCTCATAGAGAGGTTTGAGGCAAAGATGAAAAACATTCTCTCCAAAGTAAATGTTCCAGTATCAAGATGACACTATCCTCTACAATATGTCATACATCTCTCAACTTCTTCCTCCAGTAGAAGAGGCAGGGAAAAGGCACCAGCCAAGAAGCTGGGTAGGACCAATCAACAATTATTATTATTGTAATTATTTTATTTATTTATTATTTATTTGCATTGCAGTAGCACTTAGGGGTGCCAACCAAGGTTTTGTATGCTAGGTTTTATACAAATACACAGTAAAGACAGTCCCTTCCCCAAAGACCTCATTGTTATGACACGACACAACAGGTGTGTGAAACAAATAGAGGGAGGTGGTTCATGAAGTAACTGTAAAGCAAGCAAATTATTGTACATTGAGTAGAAGTCTTATTCAAGCAATATAAACCATTCAGCTGAAGTGATATTCCTTTTGGACCTATTCATCCTACTGATCTATCAGAAGGAACACTACAGCATACAGAGGAGGTCTTTGGGGAAAGGACTGTCTTTACTGTGTATTTGTATAAAGTGTAATATAGGGTGACACCACTATGACTTTACCAAGTAATAAGATAAACTGAAGTAGTTCAAGATTGGTTTGCACTGGTGCAGTAGGTTAGCATCAGGGATTTGCTCCCATTTCACTATATTGATGTAGCTATGCTGGTACAAATATTCCCAGTGTAGATAAACCCTTAATACTGTCTTGTATTCTTGAAGCAAGGTGCTTTTGTGACATGCACTAGTGAGTTTTTCTTTTATCTATTTATTCATAGTAAATTTAGTTTTTTAATTACATATTGTTAGCACTACACAGAAATGAGTAATTTCTAATTATGGATTGCTATTCTTACTGTCTATTTTACTATTTTAGGTTTAAGAACTCTCTGTTTTGCTGTTACGGAGTTATCAGAAAGCGAATATCAAGAGTGGCTAGATGTCTATCATCGGGCGTCAACATCTATGCAAAACAGAGCACTGAAGCTTGAGGAGAGTTATGAACTAGTTGAAAAAGTAAGTGAAGATGTCTGGTTTTAGTTATGTTCTTGTCATTTAATACATGAAGTTTGAATCTTCATTTTGGGGTAAGACTTAGACCAATTAATTTTATTTGTATAGTGTGTTTACTGTAGTCTTCAAAGTTTAATTCAGAACGTCATCTGATGAAGTAAAGTTTAATTCTAAAGACTTTATACACTAAATGGCAAGTAGGTTAACAATAAAAAGTATTCTTGAGCTGTACATTTTCAAGAATTTACAAAAGCAAATACTGTGTTGATATATTTAATCATCTGTTTTTAATTTATAGCAGAGGTCAACATAATTGTGTTTTTATGAGTAATAATTATCTTTCTTTTCTATACTCTCTCTGTAATATCAGGACATAGTGTAACTTTCTGAAGTGATGTAGCACACTGTACGATCTTTCCTCAGCTGCCTGTAATTTGTCTTACGGGGTCTACTAGTACCATCACATATTGTCTAACATGATACATATGTTTGGCACACCAATTTTTAATTAATTAGGCTAGCCTCTAGATTTTTATATGCTAATTACATGGTGTCCATCTATTTATACTTTATAACATTTCAGTCAAACCTAGGTGCTAGTTTTGCCTGCTCATTTCTCACTAATAATGGAATTTTCAAAAGCAGCTAATCAACTTTAGAACACAAGTCCCACTGAAAGTCAAACATTGTCTAGGGGCCTGATCCAGCTCCTAGTAGAGGCAATGGGAGTTTATCCTGTGACCTCCTAAGGTGGGTTTTTTTAATTGCACATAAAGGAACTAAATGCTCAGCTCCCCGAGGCATTTTTGAAAATGCTATCCCCACACACCATATTAACCCCTCCAACTCTCCATGGCATTTCTTTACCTGAAGGTGGAAGCAAGTATGTATCCCATTGTGTTTTGCTAGTAAATGTCTTTCACATTCCTATTTGCAGTGTTGTAGCCATGTTGGTCCCAGGATATTAGAGATGAGGTAGGGGAAGTGATATCTTTTATTGGACCAATTTTTGTTGGTGAAAGAGACGAGCTTTTCAGGTAAGAGAGCTCTGTGTAGCTTGAAAGCTTGTCTTTTTCACCAACAAAAGTTGGTTCAGTAAAAGATACTGTCTCACCCACCTTTTCTTGTTCATAGTAGGATACAACCACAATCAATTCACATTATTGCCTATTGTCAGCCTGCGGGGGTTACCAAGTGCATGGCATTGGTAGCAGTTTACCTCCTCAAAAGGGATGTGCGTGTATTTCTTTAACCAGACAATTGTCTGGTTCAAGGCTACTCCAGACCTCCATTTATCAAACACTGCATCTCTTCAATGTACTGGACCAATTTTATCATCTGTCTAAAGGATAGAATTCATTGTGGCAATCCTGGATTTCAAATCTGCCAGGATATTCCTGCCTTTTTCCAGGTCTCAGGCTTTATGAAACCTATGCGTGTCCCTCAAAAAGTATCCTCAGAGTACTGTAAGGGATTGCCTCAGGATCCTAGGTCACATGGCAGCATGTCTCCCTTCACACTAGAGTGCACGTCAGCACGTTGCAGACATGATTCAACTCAGTATATCGACCTGAACAAGACAACCTGTTATTGTCTCTGAACTGGTGAATAAGCTAGTCCAACATGTGTAGAGGAGTTACTTTCTCACTTCCTCTCCCAACCATTACTCTGGTAACAGATGCCTCAGCCATGGGATAGGGAGCGCATCTGAGTGCCCTCCAGATGCAAGAGTTGCGGTCCAAGGCCATGCGCCACATAAACATTTTGGAGTTGGGAGCGATATTTCATTCATGCCAGCGGTTCCAGTCTCATATTCAAGGCAAGGCGGTCCAAGTTCTCACCAACAACACTGCAGCAGTATTTTATGTGAACAAGCAAGGTGATGCTAGGTCCAACAGCCTTTAGCGGGGCAGTCAAGTTATGGAACTGGTGTATCGATCCTTCAGCTTAGACCATGAATGATCTCTCAACATGACCATTCTGGCTTGGGTGTTTCACATAGGGATTTTCCAGCTATGGATTATTTGTGACCCAGACAAACAGGAAGTGCCTTGTTTCTGCTCCAGAGCATGTCACAACCAAGGGTCAGTATTGGCCACTCTTCTGTTTCTGTGGGACAGAGACCTGCTCTATGTGTTCCCTCCAATGCCTCTGCTTCCCATGTCATTATCAAATTCAAATAAGATCGTGGCAGAAGCTTCCTTATAGCTCCGTCCTGGCCAAGACAGACCTGGTATTCTGACCTCTACAATCTGTCCTCTCTGGAGTCCTCTGAGGAGATAAGTAACCATTTTTTTCTTTTTAACCACTGAAGGTGCAGTGAGCTTAAGTCACATACATTGTCCTCAAAACTTTCCTTGTTGGTTTCTTTATTTTAACTCTGCTATTTGGGTGGGGGTGAGAGGGCTGTATTTTCTTTGTAGTTAAATTTAATGGAATTGGTACCTGTTAGGCACAAATATTGTCTGTATGACCCATAGGAGTGGAAGGGCCACACTCACTCCTACTGGTGGGGGAAGCTCCTCAGACCCAGTCAACCAAGTCTGACAATGTACAACTCGATTATTAACTTTGAACATCCACTAACCTAACCTGACTCTGTGCCCTATTAAAGCAGCCTTCGTTTCCCAGTCTTATTTGGATGAGTATGGTGCTGTTCAGTGCACAATGCCAGCCAGCATCAAGGTCCCCGGATCCTTCTGGGTTGACTTGATTTGGTGCTGAGGTCCAGGCACCATTGGCATTGCCCTGATGCCCCCAGATCCCTCTTGCTTGATCTAATTCAGCACCAACATCCCAGCATTGTTGATAGCTCCCAGGTCCCCAAATACCTCTGGGTTCACCTATAGAGTGCCTAAAACTGGTGCTGTTGACACAGAACTAAAGTCCCTGCATCCCAAGGGGTTGATTGAATTTAATGCTGGCTTCCTGGCACTATCACTTCAATGCCAAGGTTCCTGTGTCCCCCAGAGTTGACCTAATTCCATGCCGACATCCTGCCACTGTCTAATTAACACTGATATACATGAATCCTTACAAGTTGCCCTGGTAAGATGCTGAGGTTCTGACACCATAGACATGCAGATCCATCCAGACCTATTGAGTCCAGTTCCTAGGATCCAGCATTCTGGAGAACCACTTTAATAGGTGGCCCAGTGCCCATTATACCTGGCATTAATGTTCCTACAATAGTCTGGGTCATCTGACTCTGCTGTTACGGCTTTGGCACCCTCAGATGGCGTACCACTTGCCTAAAGTGGTCCAGTGCCAGGATAATTAGAATTGGTCTCCAGATCCTTCTGGGTTGACTGGTTCTAGTACCATGGATCTAGCACAATTGACATTGATGAACCATTTACTTGGGCTAGATTCAAAAAGAGACTTGGCCATTGTGAGGTTTGCAATGCCTAAAGTTTTGGTGCCTGGAAAATCATAGGAACACCACTGCAATTCACAAAGCCTAACGGTGCCTAAGCTCCCTATCCAATTAATAGGGTGAGATAGGTGTCTTAGACTGATTTACAAAAGACAGCAAGCTAGGCAGGGAGCTGCCTTAGCTAGTTAATGGGAAATAGTGATGACAGAAATGTGTTGTAAGCCCCAGTCCTCTTACAGAGATAGGCGCCTAAGTCCAAACTTCAGGTGCCTATTTCTGCTTGCAATTCTCAGCTATGAACCCTCTCCTGGAGTTAGGCACATAAGGCATTTCTTGCAAGAAGTGTTGTTTTTATCCAGCACAAGTGGCAATAGGGTCCTTGGGTCCACATAGTTCGGGGGCAAGATCCAGTACCATTAACTTGGGTAAACTGCTTGTCAAAATGGTTTAGTACTCAGTGTCAACAATACTCAGGTCTCCAGGTTAGCTCATTACAACTGTGTCTAATGCTGACATGACTTACTGTTTCTGAAGTATCATTTGCTAAAGGAGTATTATTGCATACACCAGTGTCACTAAGGTGTCATGATCTGTCACAGGTTCAGGAGAACCACAAATTGTGATGTTACAGGTCTAGCCTAAGTGGCATAGGACCCCAGATTTATCTACATTGACTGAGTCTGGTTCTGAGAACCTGGCACCATTATCTCTGTTTTTTATAGATGGCAACATACTCCCCTGATAGTTTGAGAGTTATTGAATTGGCACTCCTAAAATATGCATCTACTATCCTAGTCTCATTTAAACACCATTGAGAGGAGATATCTACCAATGGTTTCTCCCAGAGCCTGCAGAGTTAGTCAGCTGAGACCTTAGGAATTCCTTTTGTGAGAATCCCTCTAGAAGAAATCGGTAGAACTGGTCATGTTTCAAGGACAAAGTTCTGACTAGAACCTGTAACAGCATTAGTTGGCTACGAAACCTTTTTAAAGGGATGGGAGGAGAGGGGAAAGACAACTGCAGATGATTGGGAGATGCCCACAGACACTGCAGGAAGTTATAGGGCTCTTGAAAGTGGGGGAATGTTGGGAAGACCTGTGGAGAAGGCCAAACTCCAAGCAAGAGGTGCTCAAGACTAAACATGCCCAGTTTTTTTAACCTTTTCTCATAGGTTAGGTTTTCTATACTTTTTATTGTTTTTGTTGCTTTCTTCTGTACTCTTTCCAATTTGTCCACATGTTTCTCAAAGTGTGGCATCCAGAACTGACCACAGTATTTCAGTTGAGACCTCAGTAGTGCTGAGCAGAGTGGGACAATTACCTCCCATGTCTTAGATATGACGTTCCTGTTAATACCCATGTGATGAAGTGGACTAGGGCCAAAGGTCCCTGATGGAGGCCTCAGGGTTCTGCCACACCCATCCCAGGAAAGGAGAAGTGGAGAGGTCCTCCAAGCAGGCTAGAGTGGCTGCAGGGGAGGCAGACAATCAGGGCCCAGGAGGGCCATATAAAAGAAGCTGCAGAACGGAGCAGAAGTTGAGCTGGAAAAGAAAGGACTGCATACTTGGCTGGCTGAGGGAAATGCAACACAACGGACAGCTAAGTGGGGGCAGGGACAGGGGGAGCAAGAGGCTCCTGGTTGGCTGTTAGAACTGAGCCAAAGAGTTTGCTAGCAAGACCGGGAGAGCAATGAAGTAGCTCCTGACTGGCTACAGACACTGAGTAAGGACTGAGCCTGGGAAGGGCCGCAGGAAGATAGTGTCTCCAGGGAGGAAGCCCTGGGGATACAGCCCCATACCTGGGCTAGATTGATTTAAAGCCTGTGAACACACCCATCCAGAGGGGGCACTTGCAAGAAGTGGGTGCTAACCCCATTACAATGCCACAGAATATTAGCCTTTTTTTGCAACTGCATCACTTTGTTGGCTCATATTTAATTTGCGATCCACTATAACCCTTCAATCCTTTTCAGTAGTATTATCTGGCCAGTTATTCCCCATTATGTATTTGTGCGTGGGATTTTTCCATCCTAACTGTAGTACTTTGTTGGATTTCATCTTGTTGATTTCAGACCAATTCTCCAATTTATCAAGGTCATTTTGAATTCTGATCCTGTCTTCCAAAGTGCTTGCAAACCAGCTTGGTGTCATCCTCATAAGTTACAAGCACACTCTCTATTCCATTATCCAAGTCATTAGTGAAAATATTGAAAAGTACCAGACCTAGCACAGGCCCTTGGGGAACCCCACTGGATACATCCTCATAGTTTGAAATTGAACCATTGATAATAACTCTTTAAATATGGGTTTTTTTCAGTCAGTTTTGCACCAACCTCAAAGTAATTTCACCTAAACCACATTTCCCTTGTTTACTTATTAGAATGTGGGACTGTGTCAAAAGCCTAACTAAAAATCAAGATATATCACATCTGCTTCTTCAAAATCATAAACCCATCTGCCAAAATCACAAATGGCTTATTTTGGCCTCAGTCTGGCATTATGTAAAGGGAGTATGTCCAGACCAGGCTTCTTTATTACCAAGGAGAATACCCATTGTCACCAGTCCTGCTTCAGGGTGAAATAAGACCCTTTGCCAATAACAAGCTCCCATTTCTTGGACAGGAATCAGGAATTACATTATGTGTCCCCTCTGATTCCATAGGATCAGAAGATCTGACTGACCTGTAGACACACATGGCAAAGATATTGTCATTGTCCTAGCCATAACCAGGTCTTACAAGTTTGATTCAAACATCCTATTTCTGATGATAGCACCACTTTCCAAATTACTAAAACAACAAGGAGTCTGGTGGCACCTTCAAGGTGCCACCGGACTCCTTGTTGTTTTTGTAGATACAGACTAACACGGCTACCCCCTGATACTTGATTCCAAATTGGAATTTTGTCTTAAAGTTGGGAATAAGAATTTACCTCCTGAATTGTCTCAGGTTGACATGCTTGATGAGAGTTCTGACATGCTTGATGAGAGTGTTTCTCAGAAGTCTAGTGGGTTTTCTTTTAATTGGAAAGCAAGAGTTTTTGACCAAACAAAACCCTCTTGTGTTTAACCTTGCCATCTTTTACACTTTGAACATTCAGAGCCATGTTATGTGTTTGTGCAGGCTGCATGGGTTGTGACTTCAGCTTTCATCTTCACATGCTCAGAGCAAAAGTCCTCTCTCACCTTGCAGTATCCTAGTTTATGGAAGGATTGCTCCATGTACCACTAGGCTTACATCAGGTAACTGCTTTGCCTTCATGGCTGCACCAAAGGAATATGGATTGTGAATTATGGTTGTGCTGTGAGTACCACAGGAAGGATATACCCTTTTAGCTGCCCCAGGGGTATTTCCTGTGGTGCACCTATCTCTTTTGATTTGGGGTTGGAGTCTTGCTTCTCAAAGCTCTTGGAATCTCTAGTCTGATAAATGTCAGAATATCATCTGTGCCATTTGTCACAGGGTAGCTGCACCTCTGACTTTTTCATGTCTTCTTTGCAGACACTCCACACAGGCTCATACCTTTAAACATCCCCTTTCTCAGGGCAGGAACACACATTCTTCTTCCTTCATACTGGAGATTTAGGCTGCAATTCCATTGCAATTCACTGTGATTATCCCAGCAGATCTTACTTTACTGTAGAACCTGCATTTCTGCAGTCTTCCAGTACTATGACATAGTTTACCAATGATCAGATAGCTTTCACAAAGCACAGTATATTTAAGACAAAAGCATATCAATCAGTAAACCGTATACTCACATGCTAAGCTTACCAGGTATTACCTATCATCCACATGGGATCCTGGTAGGTCCATACACAAGTTTGTCTGTTTTTTATTTCAGAATCTTGTGACCCTCTGAGTCATCTCAAGCTGAGCTTTTATACAGTTTGGGGCTTTTGTTTTCTGGCCCTCCTTAACCCAGTCAAAACCATTATATGCAATTTCCCATTGGGAGATGGTACTTCTCCAGTGCTGTTTATCTGTCCAGGGATTTGCATTAATTACCCTCCAGTGATTTTAGTTCCTGCAGGAAGCTCTGTAACCCTTCTCCATGGAATACAATTCCTAATTTGCAAAGATAAATATATCATTTATAGATAAAATAGTCTGAGGTTTTCATGCTTGCAAGCTCTCAGATCTGCCACACCATACACCCAAGAGAATATTTGTTGCATCAATAACTACTGCCTGGACTTACTGAGATACAGGCAAAATAGCCAGTTTTCTATGAACTAGTCCATATGGTATATTTGATCAGTCAGTGTCCTAAAATCACTATTTCTGGTCTCGCGTCATTTCTGTTGTCATGTCAAACAGACCAGCAGCCTGTATGCATTTTCCCAAGTATCTTTTATAACCTTATTAAGACTTGCCAGGCGCTCATTCACTTGCATATATCAAAAGTTATTCAACTAGTCTGAAGACTGCATCCATTTCAGGCCTTTTGTTTTCTTTGTAGAGTTTTCAAAGCGGTTGCTTAAAGTTGTATATGTATTTACTTAAAAATAATTGTTCCTCACTGAGGTCTGATGTGGGAAACTGAAATTGCGGTCACTTCCAATGTAATCTAGTGCTTGTGCCTGTTGTGGAAGTTTTGCAGTCCTTTTCACCTAGAATTTCTTCCTAAGGGCTTGTACTGATCATGCTTCTCTTTCACAGAAAAGACTATGCCGAGGGCACTCTAAGGGGGAGTGGGGGAGCGGGGGAGAGGGGTTACTTACTAGTTAGTGTTGTTCTTTGAGTGTGTTTCCTCTGCATACTCACACTCCTTGCCTTCTTTCCCCGCTGCTTTGAAATTTCAGGAAGACCATTCTGAAGTTAGGGAAGGAGCTAAAGGGTGGTTTTATACACATGGAATCCTCTGTGAGGGGGAAGGAGAAGCAGCCCCAGCTATCAGTGCTCACTAGAAAAATTTGTTAGCTTGACACCAGAGGCATTATAACCCACAAGTGGGAATATGTAGAGGAACCATTTTCAGAAAACCAGGATTACTAGTAAGTAATCCCTCCTTTTTAAAATAATGTTATGATACACCAGCTGGCATGCTTCTGGTGCTAAAAATATTTCCATGAATTGTTTTTGCTGAAATTCCCAAAATTGGAACTATTTTATCATAGGGATTTTATCAAGATTCAGTATAAATTATGTCATTGCCGTTAGTGTAGTCATCTATGTAAAGTAATGTTAATAATTAAATTAAGTCTAGTGTAATTGTTCAAACCATGTGTACAGAAATACAGAGTTCAAATCCTGTCACTAGTGTTCACAGTGGAGTTGAAACTGTGGTTATCGTTCAGGAGCCTAATTTTAAAATAAATTATACTAAGGCTAAAAGAAAGCATATAGATGTTTCTAGAAAAATCAATCAGTTATATATTACTAGGTTTCTAAGCTGTATTGTAGCATTGCATAGACCTTTTCCATAGAGATTTAGAGCACAGGAAGAAAAAAGAATAAAAGAAATAGCAATACTATAGTTAGTGTTGAGATGGTATTGCAGTTCTAAACCCCATTTTCAGTAACATCACGTTTAAATATAAATTGTTCATGTTTGGTCTGTTCCCCAAAGCAGCTGTTCTTTCAAAGTCTGATGAAAATGCATTCAATCATTTTGTAATAATACATTATGTAGGTGTAAAAAAGTATGTTTTGCAGGGAGAGTGTTTTTTTTAGTTACTAATAGGGAACAATAGAGTACTACCAAGGTCACCAAGCACAAAACCAAAGTGAAAATTTTACGAATACTGCAAGATTTAATGCTAAGGTGTTTAATAAAAATAAATTTAAAGCAATAAGTTAAAGCAACAAAAGGCAGAATATAAACATTTTCTTAAATAGTTGTTGTCAATAGAGTTTCCAGAATTTATTAACAAGAAGACAAAGGACCCAATTTTCAGAGGTGCTGAGGACCCATAATTCTATCTGGGGAATTCTAAACCATGGGAATTGAGAGTGCTTAGTTAGGGTTACCATACGTCCGGATTTTCCCGGACATGTACGGCTTTTTGGGCTCCAAATCCCCGTCCGGGGGGGAAAGCCCAAAAAGCTGGACATGTCCGGGAAAATCGGGGGGGGGG